>NC_089507.1:62454878-62754878 GCF_036850995.1 Saccopteryx leptura
TACGCTCTGTACTTTTCACTTAATTTTTCTGTAAACCTGAAACAGCTCTAAAAAAATTAAGTCTTTTATTTAAAAAAATAATGTAATAAGGAGTTGAATGCAAGAAAGCTGATGGCCTTCAGGGAAAGGGCTGAAATGCATGATGGGTAAAGAGTGATGAGAAATGAGGCTGAAAAGATACTGGAGCAAGATAGTGAAAAACTTCATCATATATCGTGTTGTAGTATCTGGACTTTAGTGTAGGTCAAGTTTCTTTCAAGTTATATGGTCATATTCATACTTTAGAAAAATGGCTTTCTTGGCAATAAATATGGAATGGAAAAAAAAAAGAGTTTGGAGGAAGAAAGACAAAGTACAAGGCTATTGCAGTAATCCAAGCAAAGGTGATGAGGACCAGATTACGGCCAGAGTTCCAACCTTATTCTCAAGTCCTAAACTTCCTGAACTCAAGAAAAAGAATGAATCATTTCCAAGGTAGCCAGAAGAGAAAAACATTATCATAAGAAATATGGTAAAAACAAAACAAAACAACAAAAAACTATAAGTATAAATAACTTTGCAATTTCCTTCCCTTCAACAAATCATGAAAAATAGATTACTTTTCACAATGTGGGCAGTATAACCTGCTTTTATAGATAGTCTCCTAAAAACACATGAAACATGCATTTGGTGTTATCCTTAACTTCATTTTACCAAAGTTCTTTTAGAAAATAATTAACTCACTGAATATATAGATTCCTGCTTCTCCATGAAGCAGACCACACACAGTTTTCCTTGTGTGAAAGCACAATTCCATATCATTGCCACAATTAAAAGGATCTGTCCATCTGATCTTGTGACTGTTGACCTGGAACTCTGGTTTGAAATCTACTGCTTCTTCTCTCTGTCTACAGCATCTTAATTTGGAGAGTAATTTTCTCTTGTCAGGCAGTCATACAAGCTTCTCACTATACCAGTGTCAGGTACTCCAGGGGCTGGCTATCTCTCTGAAGTGCAGAGCAATGTTCACAGTGAATTTTAAAATGACTACATATCCTAGATTTTCACTGCCAAATTTGGTAGCAGTCCATTCAGTTGTTTTTTGGTAACACAGTATCAAATAAACAGGCAAACAGAGAGAAATGTAATTTTATAGATGTAGTTCAGGAGACTGTAGCTTACAGAATTTGAATGGTGATAAAAAACAATAAAGATTTGGAAGTTTTCATTATGGCAACTGGGTAAGAGGTAATGTCATTAACCAGAATGAGAAGCAGATTGTAAGGAATAAGAGAGGGAGTTTAATTTTGGACATATTCAGTTTGAGAGACCCGTGGAGTTCAGTCGGCAGTAAGAAATGAAGGACTAGAAAATGAGAAGAATGGAACTGACACAGAAGTAGAGACTAAAGAAGTAGATGAAAGTGCCAGGGATTGGCAATGAGGAGAGAAAGAGTGTCTAGGTCTGTATGAAGTTTGAAAGAAAAACTAGAGACAGTATGAGAAGAAGCCATTTTTGTTAAACATTAGAGAGGATTTGGAGGGATTAATGATAAAAGATAAGAATTATGGAACCCTGCAGGGGCAGAATCTCAAACGTGGTAATTAAATGGGGAGTCAAATGATTCCAATGTTTTGATGTAGGAAGGCTTGGAAGAAGGTAGTACTATGAACTCATTCATTCATTCAAAAATAAATAGAGTACAATGTATGGGCTGGGTACTGTGACACTGAACAAAGTCCAGGGTATGAGCCTGTTTTATGGAGACAGAGTCTTCATATGTTAAGTTTGAGGTGTCTGTGGGTCATCAAGGTGAAAATATCTAGCAGATAGTAACAAAGAAAGGTAAAGGCAAGAGATCTCTTCACAGAGGTAAGAACTGAAGTCCCATTCATAGATGAGCTCACTAAAGGAGAAAAGAAAGGAATACCTCTATTGTTATGTATGTACACTTAGATAATAGCAGTGGATATTACCTATAGGTGAATAGGACAAGCAATAACAAAGATGGAGAAAGTATACTTATACAACTAAGAGATCTAGGAAAAAGTCTCATGGGGGCCACGAAGATAAAATCTTTCAAGAGGTGAGCAGGCTTCAGTTCACATCCCAAAGACATGTCAAAGCAAATGACATCACAGGGGGAAAAGCAATGAATTTAGCCTTTCATGAGAGAGGATAGAAACTGGAGTACAAAGGACCATGGAAGAGCCAATGCTCAGAAAAGGGACCTCAAGATAGTATCACGGTTCATGAAATAGATTTTACCAATAGTGGAAACTTGAGAATTATTTTTAAAGCCAGAATAATGAACCAGTGATGGTCAAGAAAATTAAAACACAGGAAAAGAAGGGATAATTAACATGAAAATGGCCTAGAGCAGTGATTTGTAACCTTTTTCATCTCATGGCACACTTAACTAATGACTAAAATTCTATGGCACACCAAAAAATATATATATATATATTTACAGCTCTGACCAAAAAATATAGGTATAATTTTGATTCATTCACACCAAATAGTTACTGTGTTGGTTATTGTCATTTTTAAAGTTGACAATCTAAGAGAAAAAAAGAGGTCAGTGACCCTGACTAAACTGCCAGGTACTTCATTTTTTAAAATTTTTTGTGGCACACTGCTTGAAAACTGCCGGCCTAAAAGAGGCAAGACAATAGGGGGTCAAAAGCCTTGGGCAACAGCCAGGCAACAAATGTCTTCACTATGAGGTGAATTAGCCTCATTTGTAAGGATTTCAGAATACTAAAGTGAAGTATTTCACATAAAAGAGAAAGATCTCCGCGGACTATCTTTTTATGTCCTTTATTCATAGGTGCAGAATGTTCCAATGGAGATGGCTTCCAATTCTCCAAGGAAAATTATCCACAATATTAGCTCCTCCTGTATAAAATTAAATAGGAGCACTGGCAACAGACGCTGTACTTACTGTATGTAGGTGGGATGACCACCTTTCATAAAAGAGACAATAATCTCTAAGAAACATGGTGTGGGGGGGGGGGCAGATGAGGTGGGGGGGCAGATGTACATTGCTCTCTTCTTTTATAAAAAACGCTCTAGGAACTTCGGGGACAAGATGAAAATAAGGAAACCAAGGCATCTGTCAGATCTTTCTACCTGTTAATTCTGCCTCTGCTGTTTCTACTCTTAGCTCTGGGCTCAAATGCTGTGGATTTGCACCCTAAATTTTCTCAAACTCTAATCTATTGCTTTTTCTCTCATCCCCAAAGTGGCTGGTTTATTGCTTTTATTCGTTTGCTCTCGTTTCCTCATTACCAGGAAATATAGAGTAAGAAATGTGAAAGCGCCTCACAGTGCTGGGAGTACCACAGAACACACATACAAGTTTACAAGGACTCCTAAAGTCCTTGTCCGAGTACTGTCTCCTAGCAGCTACCCAAAGCCCCGAGAAGCGGAGCCGGGAGCGCACGCCCTGACAGCAGCGCGGAGCCCCCAACCCAGACCAACTCCCCAGGCTGCTCCCGGGCTAAAGGCGTGAGAACGCCAAAGCATCCCCACTGGGGTTGAGCTCTCCCCTTCCTCCCTAGCCGAGCTGCTTAAAATCAAGTAGCGTTCCCCTGGTCCCAGGAGCTCACGAAAGGCTGCCCCATCACGCGAACGCAACGTGTGCCCACGTCCACGCGCAAACAGCACAGGCACGAGACTGGCTGGGTGTGGAAAAGATGCGCACAACGTGCGAGGCGCACAGCATACACACGCGCGTCCCCCAACCTCGTCCCTCCTGACGCACCCCGGTGCCCGAGCCCCCAGCCCCGGAACCTCACCAGACGGCCAGGTAACTTTCCAGGTGCGCAGCTTGTCACCCCGGCGCGACCGCCCCCGCGTCTCGGCGTCCTCTCCCACGCCGCCCTCCCCAGCAGCTTTCAGCGCCGGAGCCGAGCGCAGGGCTGCCCAGCGCGCCGGGGCCGGGCGCAGATCAGCTCAGTCCGCCCAGGCCGTGCGCACGGCGCGCCGCGCGGCCCCGAGGCTGCCGGGACCGCCGCTCGGACTACAGCAACCGGGGCAGCGCGGGCGAGCGCGCTGCGGGCAGGAGCTGCGGCGGCGTCGGTGCTGCCGCCTGGCTCCTCCGCGGGGGCCGGTGTAGAGGAGACGCGCGAGGAGGGCGGGGAGGAAAGGAGGGAGTAGAGGAGGAGAAGGAGGGGCGTGGGGGTCAGTCCGGGCGGTGGCGCGGCGGAGCAGGGAGCCGGCCTCCCTGAAAGTGGGATCACCGCGCGCGCACCCACACCAACCCGCACCTTTTACTCCCGGGACCAGTCGGCGATAGCCCCAATCTGCACTTTATACCCTATACCTTCCAAAGTGAGGCAACTTAAGTAGAGCGATAACATCGTGGTTGTAAGCATTTTTTCCCATGTTGTTATTATTTCTATTTCAGTGTGTGGGACGAGGGAAGAGGAAAGTTCAGGGAGGTGTTCTTTTCCATCCCCTCTGTTTCCTCCACCCCTCCAGGCTTTTTTCACAGCAGGATCTCTCCCACCTCGCCTTCCCTCCCAGAGCGCCAACAGGCGCACGTATCCTGGAGGTGCCCTCCTCCGTCACACCAGTGCCCTTCTGGAAGATAATGTGACCCGGGAGCAGCTTGGCGACGCGCTCTTCCCGGACTTTGAAGCCATGACTTGCATCCAGTTCGCCAGCGCATGTGATGCCGGGGGCAATGGTTTGAACCGAGTTTCAAGGGACAGAAATTATACCTTCCTTCAGCATCTGAAGGTCTTTTGGTAAAGAGCTTTCTTGATCACCCAAGCTCTCCCCGTCGCCTTTTGATTACATGTTTTTTTTTCACCCTGAGGCTCGCTCTATGGTTTTCTAAATATATGTATACCCCACCACATTATTTGCTGTGCTCCGGAGTTGTGAGATCGTGTGGTTTTCTCCCTTTCCTCCTGCCCCCGAGGAATTTCATTGGCAAATAGAGGACAGGGGCAGTTTCATGTTGAGGAATGGGAAGTACAGGGAGGGTCTATTCTTCACTGTGTTTCTGGAGAATGTTAGAACCCAACTCTCTTGGGTTTTAAGCCACGTGGTGGCAGTGGGGCTCATGTAACACCGGTCTGCCCTAGTACGTACATAAATATATAGGAATGAGACTCACGTAAATATGTCGAATAGGGCCGTTAAATTTCAGTGGAAGAGGAATGTAGTCCTGTTTGTTTTTGTGCTAACTGGAAAAAATATATAAGAAAAAAATACAAGTACTTTTTCATGAACATGTGCCATTTTATACAGGCCTTCAAAATAGCCCAGTTCGAAGAGTTGGGGATGAGGAAGAATTCCACAGGAAAAGGGAAAATAATTACTGATTGCTAAGTCACTGTAACCATGGACTTTTAAGCTGTGGACTAGATGTTTATGTACAGCATACCAGCAAAGAAGAGAAAATCAAAGCTTTTCAAAGTCCATACATTTCATTTAGTCCAGTCTACTTGGGGATGGGGGTTAGGAGGAACTGTGGATTGCTAATTAATGGGACCAAAAATTGATATATTGGGTCAAAGATTGCATTTTTTTAAATAAAAATTTAAAAAAGACACCAGAGTACATTACACAGATATAGTAAGAATATGCTCTATAAATCTTTCATTTCAGTTAAATAGGTAGGTACTGGGTCAGCCATGTAGTATGTATTTTTTTACTGTTCCTGAGGCAAAAACTGGAAAGCCATTCATGTAGTCCAGGCTGCTGCCCAGGGCCATCCAACTAGTTCGAGTTTGGAGAGGGAACATAGGCTCTTTCCCAGCCATCCTGTGCTCTGTCGGCGATACCATGCTGAACCGCAGTGAACAAAGAGGACGAGAAACGTGACTACTGATGAGCTCTTTGTACATTCTTCCAACAAGTGTGCTCGAGCAGCTGCTAGGCCTCAGGCCTGGTGCTACAATCTAGGAACTCAATGGTGAACAAAATCAACTTGTGATCTCGGCAGTTTAGAATCTACAATCCAGTGGGGGAAAGAGACATCAATCAAATAAATGCAACAAAACTGTAAACATGCTCAATGCTATGAAGGAAAATATGAGAGCAAAAAAATATGGGGTCGTAATTTAGATGTGGGAGGCTGCAATTAATAATTAACCCAATTTAAAATGTCTTAAATGATAAGGAAATTTGAAGTATCATATGGCTGGAAGTTGCAAGGGAGGCTTTCGCTGGTGAATTCAGCAACTCAGTGATGTCAGGGAAAGCCCAGTCTTTCTGTTATTCCCCCTCCCATCTCCAGCACCCCAGCTTTGTACCTGGGTCTGCCCCACCCCTGTTCCCAAGACTGCTGGAACAGCCCCTGTTATGAGAGTCAATTGTGATAATGCCCAATGATAGCAGAGTGTGTCTCTTTTCAAAAAGGGTGGAGAAATCTTTCTCATAAACTCCCAGTAGATGTCTTTTCACCTGTGATTAGTCCAAACCGAGTCACATGCCCATGCCTAAACGCTGGGAATGGAGGCAGGATTACCATAATTGCCTTAAATTCTTCTTCAGCATTTGTCCCTGACCCCTTCAGGATTGTGTTTTTTGAGGAGCTGATACCCAAACAAAAAGGAGGAGGTGGGAATGGATGTTGAGTAGGAAATCCAGAGTCTGCTATGGAGGCCTAGGGATGACTTCTTTGAAACATGACATTTAAGTTTGAGATGACTAAGTTTCAGCAAGGAGTAAGGAGGAAGCACCTTCAGACAGAAGGAGTACTGTGTGTGTGTGGTCTGACTCTGCCACATGTTAAAGACATACATGAAATTGCTCACCTACTGTGTCGACCTGAGGTGGTAAATGTACCTCTCTCTGGAGCAAGCTCAAAGAGTAAAATAACTAATCAAGGTAACAGAGATAATAAGCTACAGAGCCGATCTATATAACCCTAGAGTTTAAAATTGTGACCTTTTCTGTGTGGAGATAGTGAAAAGCCAAAATCTAATGGCCTTTCCTGGCCATTGACTGAGGAACACAGTCCCCCTCCTGGCCCCCTCTGTAAGGTTTCCTTGGCCCCCTGGTGGGGTCAGGACCTATGTTCATGAATAACACCCACTGGATGTGCCTCACCTCCACTGGGTGCCATGGTCTCTGCCAAGTGCTTTCACTGGAGCACTTGATCTCATGATGTCCAGGCTTGGAGATCACCTGTGGAAAAGTGGAGACTACAGTGCCCATCTCTGTGCTACACAGACGAGTCCCAAGCAGCCTCAGTGTTTTAGAGATAACACTCATTTTGTCCTGCTTTCTCTTTCTTGCATGGGACTGAGCTGAGAATAGGTACTGTACTTCCATGCTGAACTCAGACTCCCAAGCCACTGGATGACTAAATTCTAGTTCAAGTTCATGCAGCCTGAATTCTGTTTTCATGGGATGACTTCTCTCACAGAAGGCTCTATAGCAGGGGTCCCCAAACTACGGCCTGCGGGCCACATGCGGCCCCCTGAGGCCATTTATCCGGCCCCCGCTGCACTTCCGGAAGGGGCACCTCTTTCATTGGTGGTCAGTGAGAGGAGCACATTGACCATGTCATTAGCCAAAAGCAGGTCCATAGTTCCCATTGAAATACTGGTCAGTTTGTTGATTTAAATTTACTTGTTCTTTATTTTAAATATTGTATTTGTTCCTGTTTTTTTTGTTGTTTTTTTTTTTACTTTAAAATAAGATATGTGCAGTATGCATAGGGATTTGTTCATAGTTTTTTTTATAGTCTGGCCCTCCAACGGTCTGAGGGACAGTGAACTGGCCCCCTGTGTAAAAAGTTTGGGGACCCCTGCTCTATAGCATCCCTTGTACACAGGCTTGGGTCAGGCCACCTCATCAGACCAGGCTTTGTGCTCACATTTGAAACCCAGATCAGAGCACCCCCAGGGATAAGATGAGCTCTCTCCCTTGCGTCACCAGAAGGTTTTCTGAGAATGTGAAAAAGACAAGACCACCCATCTGGTGGTTCTCATTCCAGTTTCTCACCATCGCTTTGGTTTTATTCTCTTCCCTTTGTTCTTATATTTGTCTTCTGACTTGCTTATCTTACCACACTGACCACACGTGCAGCCATTTCAATCACGTGCCCTTCTTTCATCCACGGTAGTTTTGCCGTAACCCTAAGCCAGGCTCAATGCCAGCGTTTGTCCTTGGTGCTCCTGCTCTCTGAGTGCCGGCATCACTTGATATGGCCATGAAAGTGGGTCAATTGATTTTACCGTAGTTTTTCTGCTCTCTAACTTCCCTGCAGCCAACAATCCTTTTATTCACCTCATAACCATCTATTTCTTTCATGAAGTCCTGCTGATTCTGCAGAATGGTGGTTCTCCTCTGTAATCTCATAATAGTGTTCTGCTCCCAGTCCCAAGTACTTGGTAACTACTTTTCTATCTCCCTTACAGCACTTCAGAGCAAAGACTTTGTTGTATTAACTCTTCTATCTTCAGAACATACAAAGCTCAACTCTTTTCCAAAAACAATCAACTCTGGCCGGATAGGTCAGTTGGTTAGAGCATTGTCCCAAAGTGCAGAGGTTGCTGGTTCAATCCCTGGTCAGGGCACATACAGGAACAACTCAATGTCCCCGTCTCTCTCTGTCTCTCCCTTCTTCTCTCACTAAAATCAATAAATAAAAATTTTAAAAAGATAAACTAAAATATAACATTTAAGAAACAATAAAAAATTCACTCTTTAATCACTGTCTCTATTTTCTTTAAAATGAAACAAAACAAAAATCCTATTTACTGAAATACTAGAGACTTGAGCGAGCAATGTCTCTTGTCTCTACTCCTTCTATGGGAGCTCATTGCTAACATCACACAATTTTTAAAGCCTAGCTCTGGGAGCATTATTTTCAATCTCACTCCTATTTGTCCAAGGGGACAGTGGCTTCTCATTTGCCAAATCCCTCCCCGCTGATCTTGGTGGGGTGAAGGATGAACCCCATGGGCATTGACTCACAGAACATTTGGGCAATTTTCATAGCCCTCCAGGTAGCACCCAGAGCCTATAGGAGTCCCCATTTTGAATTAATCAGTCTTTTGCCCATGCTTTCCTTGAAAGTCCTCCCTCTTCTACTCCAACTTTCACTCATTCTAAATTTTCCTAGAATTTTCTCACTCCCTTCCTTTCTTTATCTTCCTTCCCCTCCTTCCCTCCCTCCCTCCCTCCCTCCCTCCCTCCCTCCCTTTCTTCCTTCCTTCCTTCCTTCCTTCCTTCCTTCCTTCCTTCCTTCCTTCCTTCCTTCTTTCCTTCCTTCCTTTCTTTCTTTTCCCCTCCTTTCCTCCTTCCTTCTCCCTCTTTCTTCTGTAGCTTCTATATTATCTCTAGGTGTATGCCTTTTCTTCAGAACTCCCACAAAACTACACTTTATCTCAGTTCTTTTATGGTATTTATCACTTTGTATTATTGTTGTCTACATTTCTTATTATCTCTGCTTGACTGTAATCACCTGGAGGGCATGGTTCACTGATCAATCTTTGCTGTTCTCTCACAACACCTAGGGCAGGTCCACATCCTAGGGATAGAGAGCCATGGATTATTACCCAGAAGAACTGTACTGTACTTATGTTTCTGAAATTCTATAGAAAAAAAATTGAAATATGCTTTTGATTTCTCTTCTGGAATAAAGACAATTGTTTGGAATAATGATATAATTCAGAAATTAATACTCTAATTAATCAGATAATGGTAAATTTTACTATAAAGAACCAATATATAAATACATTTAATTTTTTATTTCTATCTGCATATAGAGTTTCAGTCCATAGTGCTCTGGATTCTAAATGATGATTTTCTTCTACTTATGGGTGCTGATTAAATAATGTTGCCTATGTACACTGACTATGCATTAGACTCACTGTGTTTGACATCCCACCATTCTGTACTATTTCAAAATCAATGTAGACTATTCATGCAATACTTTTACCTTTCAACTCCTTAGACCTCATATCCAATATCCTTCATCCTCACTCAAGTTCAGCAATCATCTCCCATAGTCACAACTGAAATCTCTTCTAAAGTCATTAATTCAGATAGTGTATATGTACCCCAAATTAGCCCAGCCCTGCATGCTTCTCAAACACAATGGTCACAGCAGTGCCTCATGGTTGGATAGCCCAGGTTTATGCTGTTACCAACCTCAGCCTCCCCTGAAGTAAAGACCACACCAGCATAACACCCACCACAAAGAAAGACTCTGTGGTACTGGGTCCCAAGTCTGACTTGATTGGACCCATATAAGCTTTGGCATTCAAAGAAGCAGCTTGGAGGGACCCCCAAACACCCCAGAAATACAGTGCAACTAATGCTGTGTGGAGTCAACTGGCCATTGAGAAACAGGAGCCAAGAAGAAATCAACAGACAATTACTCAACTTTCCTGCCCACCTAGAGCTGTTCAAAGATGCAATGGTTCTGTACTTTTGCTGCTTTAGCATGACTCAGCAACCATCTTTATACTCTAGAGAAGCTGTGGACACATTAGTAATGCACCACATTGAATCTGCTTTTTCTCTCTTTCATTTCCCTTTCGCCACTGACTCCTGATTCTTTAGGAAAACCTCCCCTAATTAAGAAAGAAGATCATTAATTGAAGGATTTGACAACAGACTGATTTATAGACATTATGCAATGTTATATTTTATTTTCTGTGTGGATTATTCAGAAAGTAAACTTGGCATTTTAGATATAATTCATGTATTTGTGGAAACATTAGACAAGTGCTTTGAAAATGACTGTGAACTGAATTTAAATTTTCTTTTCTTTTGTGACAGAGAGACAGAGAGAGGGACAGATAGGGACAGACAGACAGGAAGGGAGAGAGATAAGAAGCATCAATTCTTCGTGGCGGCACCTGAGTTGTTCATTGATTGCTTTCTCATATGTGCCTTGACTGGGGGCCTACAGCAGACTGAGTGACCCCTTGCTAAAGCCAGCGACCTTGGGCCCAAGCTGGCAAGCCTTGTTCAAACCAGATGAGCCCATGCTCAAGCTGGTGACCTTGGGGTTTTGAACCTGGGTCCTCTGTGTCCAAATCTGACACTCTATCCATTGCGCCACTACCTGGTCAGGCTGGATTTAATTTTTCATGTAGACAAGATTCACAATATTCTGATAGAATTAGTGATGGGGGAATGGTATTGGAGACCAACATGAATGAGATTGTTATACAAATAGATGCACAAAATAAACTGAAGAAGCCTGAGTTTGGCTTGGCAGGAGCTCCGGCCTGTGTTGGATCAGCTGTAAAGAATATGAGTCTTCTTGAGATTCCAAGAAATATTAGCATTGGTGGCATCAATATAAAATGCCAAGCCGTCCCTATTTTAAATTTAAAAAAAAATTAAAAGACCACTCCCAGGTATAATCCAAGGGGAAAAGTCATCTAAGTTTACCATGCACTTGTTTATAAAAAATAGAAGAGCAGAGACTTAACTTTTACTCTTGGATTTATGTCAAATTATATTTAAATAGAAGTATAAAAACAGTATGGCAGTTCAACGTCTTTTTTCTTGCTCAGTGATTTTAAAGAAGTTGTAAACTCACACATATATGGTTAATTAATTTACAATAAAGGAGCCAAGGATATATATTGGGGAAAGGACAGTCTCTTCAATAAATGGTGCTGGGAAAACTGGACCTCAACATGTAAAGGAATAAAATTGGACCACTAGCCTACACCATACAGAAAAAATAACAAAATGGATTAAAGACTTGAACACAAGACATGAAAAATCATAAAACTCCTAGAAGAATACATAGGCAGTAAGCTCCTTGACATTGGTATTGGCAATGATTATTTTTCCTCTGACACGAAAACCAGAGGAAACTAAAGGAAAAAGAAGTAAGTGGGAATACATTGAACTAAAAAGTTTCTGCATAGCCAAAGAAACCATCAATAAAATGAAAAAGCAACATACTGAACAGGAGAAAATACCTGCAAATCATATATCTGATAAGGGTCTAATATTCAAAATATATAGAGAACTCATACAACTCAAAAATAAAAAGCCAAACTATCCCATTTAAAACTGCATGGCTCTAAATAGACATTTGTCCAAAGAAGACATACAGATGGACAGCACATACATAGAAGATGTTCAACATCACTAATCATCAGGGAAATGCAAATAAAAACCACAATGAGATATTACCTCACACCTATTAGAATGGCTGTTATAAAAAACACAAGAAACAACAAGTGTTGGGGAGGGCGTGGAGGAAAGGGAACCCTTGTGCACTGTTGGTGGGATTGTAAATTGATGCAGCCACTATGGAAAACAGTATGAAGGTTCCTCAAAAAATTAAAGAAGAATTACAATATGACTCAGCCATCCCAATTCTAGGTGTTTATCTGAAGAAAATAATGACATTAACTTGAAAAAAATATATGTATCCCTCTGTTTAATGCAACATTATTTAGCCAAGATGTGAAAACAAGCAAAGTGTCCATTGATGGGCAAATGGATAAAGAAAATGGATATATATAATGGGATATTATTTAGTTATAAAAAAGAATGAAATATTGCAATTTCTGACTAAATGAATGGGCTTTGAGGGAACTGTGGTAAGTAAAATAAATCAAACAGAGAAAGACAAATAATACCATATTATTTCTCTTATATGTAGAATCTGGGGCAGAGGCAGACAGCAAGCTCATAGATATAGGAAACAGATTATTGGTGGTTGCCAGAGTCAGAAGGTGGGGAAAATAGAAATAAATTAGAAATTTAATCTAACTATATATTTTTTAAATTTTATTTTTATTCACTTTAAATAGGGGAGAGACAGAGAGAAGGGGGGAGTAGGAAGCATCAGCTCCCATATGAGTCTTGACCAGGTAAGCCTGGGGTTTTGAACCAGCGGCCTCAACATTCCAGGTCAACACTTTATCAGCTGCATCACCACAGGTCAGGTCTAACTACCTATATTTTTTGATCCAGTATATAGCTATATCTATGTCTCTATTTTTTTTAAGTGTGCAGTGCATTATTTTACACTCTTGGCACTTTAGTCCAACATTGTATCCTGCAAAGGCCACCTAAAGCTCCCATCATGGTGGAAGCCCACTTCTCACCTTTCCTTTCTTATACACAGTCAATGAGTTGTAATGGAGCAAAACAAATATAGACCCTGTTCTCATGGAACTTAAATTCTGGCTAAATGGCAGGAGATCAGACTGGTAAAACCATTGCAGAAAGCCCATTTAGGATGAGTTACACTAAGATACACACAGCCTAAAGGCAATTCCACTTCTGAATATACTACATATTCCAGAGAAATTCTCATACAGGTCCATACAGGCATATGTTTGATGATACTTATTAAAGCTTATTTTGTGTTGTTATGGTTAGGGGCTAGAGAGTACTTGGGTGTCCATCTCTGGGAGGATGGATATGTATATTACTGATGGATATATAACATTGAATATTATACAACATTTAAAAACAACAGACTTGATATTCAAAAAGCAAAATGATATTCCTTAAAAATATAGTATTGCCCTGGCTGTTTTGCTCAATGGTAGAGCATTGGCCCAGCGTGTGGATGTCCCAGGTTCAATTCTCAGTCAGAGCACACAGGAGAAGCAACCATCTTCTTTTCCACCTCTACCACTCTTTCTCTCCCCCCTCCATTGCCTTGGCTCTATTGGCTCAAAGTGAATTGGCTCCTGGCACTAAGGATGGCTCCCTGACCTCTGCCTCAGGCACTAAAAAATAGCTCAGTTGCGGAGCAACAGAGCAATGCCCCAGATGGGCAAAGCATTGCCCCATAGGGGTCTTGCTAGGTGAATCCTGGTTGGGGTGTATGCAGGAGTCTGTCTCTCTGCCTCCGCTGCTCTCACTTAATTTAATATATATACTGCTCACAAGAATTAGGGGATATTTCAAAATGAATATGAAGCAATAAAGTACCCCCTAATTTTTGTGAGCAGTATAAAAATATCCCCTAATTTTTGTGAGCAGTATATAGTATCTAGTAGAAAATGGAAGAAATACCATGGATATGTATATATAATATAATAATACCCTTTGCATAAATTTAAAATATGTATAAATACAAGAATACACATTTTTTAAAAAAACACACACAAATGAAAAGATATAAAATTTGCACATTGGATGTTTTCCTTATGGGAGAAGGGGAATGGAAGTTGAATAAAGAAATACTAGGGGAAAAAAGGAAAAACTCTGGGAAAGAAAAGAAAGTTAATAATTGAGAAACAGCCTGACCAGGTGGTGGTGCAGTGGATAGAGCATCTGACTGGGATGCTGAGGACTCAGGTTCGAGACCCCGAGGTCGCCAGCTTGAGTGCGGGCTCATCTGGTTTGAGCAAAAGCTCACCAGCTTGGACCCAAGGTCACTGGCTCGAGCAAGTGTTACTCTGTCTGAAGGCCCGTGGTCAAGGCACATATGAGAAAGCAATCAATGAACAGCTAAGATGTCGCAATGCACAACGAAAAACTAATGATTGATGCTTCTCATCTCTCTGTTCCTGTCTGTCCCTATCTATTCCACTCTCTGACTGTCTCTCTCTCTCTCTGTAAAAAAAAATGATAATAATTGAGAAACATTTTTCAATATTGACAAGTTCTACAGAGACTATAAAACAGAATACTTGTAGGTTGTGTCCAGAGGACTATCTGAGAGGTGGTCAGATAAGACCTCTCTGAAGAAGGAGCATTGGAGGGAAGTCTAATAGGTGAAGCAAAGCTCACCATAGGATGACTTAGGGGAGAAACATGTTGAGCAAACGGAACCGCAAATGGCCAGGAGACCAGAAGATGCTTGGTGAGTTTCAGGGGCAGAGAGAAGAAGACTATTATGGCTAGAACATATGAGCATGGAAGACTGTGACACAGGTTCTGACGCAACAGGGCTTGGAAAAAGCTGAGATGGCGCACTGCGTTTTTTTTTATAAGTTTTCTGGTGATACTATTGCAGCTGGTCCACGAATCACAGTTAGAGTGGCAAGACCCCAGAGGGCAGCCTTGCCTCTTTCTGCTGGCCACTATAGTAATGCTCAGAGCTCCACAGGATTTAAATTGACTTGGGGGTTCAAGGGCAAGGCAATGCTTATAGCCTAATGGAAAATCTTTATGGGAGAAGAATATGATTTTGAGGATTAGATGAGGGACCATGATGCTATCCTATCTGCAATGTTGGAGTAAGTGCAAAGGGCAGGATAGCAAGAAGAACAAACAAGTATACTTCCTTTTACATGTGCTTACACTCTGGTCATCCATTCACATAGCCTGTCCCCAAGCCTGTATACTTAATATTACTCTGGCTGAGGTTTTGCCTGTATCATAGCTTTTATGAAACAGTTTTATAATTGTATGAGGCTAAGATGAGTTCTTTGTTATGGTAATCATTTAGTGGATATCAATTGATAAAAGAACAATGTTAAATATCTACTTGAGTATAACTTCCAGCCAGAAGGCAACATTGTTCTGCAATGCTGGGAAATAATTCCATCCCACAGGACCAGGACAAGCTTGTGTACAGTAACTAGAGATGGGTTAGCTGCTTTGGCACTCAGAACCATGTACCCAACAAATGGAAATAGCACAAGGCAACAGCTCTATAAATGGCAGCCTTATGTATAAATTTAAAAAGAACAACCATGCCTACCTAGCAATAGCCAGGATAATGTAAGCGGTTTGCTAATAATGGCTGGTTTTTGCTTGTTGGTTTGTTGTTTATGTGACTGTTATACGCATTTTATTTAGAAATAGTGATGACTTTACCTGCAAAATAATGAAAGAGAAATAAAAACAACTTGAATGTTATTATTTTCACTTGGCTTTTTTAGACTATTGTGCCATGTACATATTATGTGCCCATCTTGGCATTTATCAGCAGAAACCTGGCTTGAACTCTATTACATTTATCTGTTCATATAACCATTCAAGAGAAATGAAAATCATTAGGACCTCACAAGAGATAAAAAAATTTTGCCTTATTTCCTAAATGCAGACTGTCTATAACTGACTCTTCCTCCCAGTACATCCTCCAGACACCAGGGATTTTATTTAATCAGTCAACAATAATATTTCCCTGAACTAAGGGTAATTGAGAATCCTGTTTAGTTTTAGTACCTCAGTAGGTCAAAATGTTTTTCAGATTTTGCTTTTTTTATGTAAACAGTATACCACTAAGTGAGCTCATTTGACACCATAATGCCAGGCAGAGCCATCTGCTCAAAGACAGCAAACAATAAATCATCTCCAGGCTGTATCTAGCCAGCTTGTTGCATGAAGAAGCCAGTAAAACACAACTACATAGTCTTTTACATAGCACATTGTCAGATGTCACTGTGTTTCCATTTCCTGATCTTGCTAATGGGGATAACCACAGATTAATCTAAACTACTGGACACGCTCCCTTTCTCTGACCACTTTATTACTGACTTTGTAATGGACACAACTAGCTTCCCTTTGGGGACCTTAGTTGCGAGTAAACTATCAATTTAATTGTCAGTATGGTCCAGTTAAAATAGGTTTCTCTGTTAATGAAACACAATAAGTATTCTATGTATAGTTTGTTCTGGTCTCTTTCTCTCATTATTTCATTTTATAAAGGCCAAGGTTCAGTGACTGTTTATCAGGCACTAGCTACAGGATACTCAATAATCTGTAGGCTGGATATTTATAAACATTCACAGTGTACACCTAACACTGAGTGAGTGGTCAATAAATATTTCTTGAGTGGCTGTATAAATGTTGCTAGGCTACTTAGCTATAAGACCAGAGGTGTTTTGGCAATTAAATAAAAGTGAATATGTTCAAGGATCAATATTTTCAATTATAGAGTTTTATTAGAAATTCTGCAACTGTGATTAAGAGTTGTTTTATCTTTCCCTATTACTGAATGGCTTCTTTATTGAGAAAACATTTCAGGAACTGCATAATGAGCTTACTCTCCAGTAGCTAATTGTAATGACTCTGCCTTGAACAGATTTTATGTAGGAGTTGAGGCTTCATGGTGCCAGAGAAGGGATTTGCAGTAGGAAGACCAAGGGCCAGAGTTTGGCCTCAGGCTAGAGATGAAATATCTGTTTTTACCTGCAGATTTCCAAGGAAGCAGAAGTAGTGTCCTACACTGTGTAGTGATTCACCTCTGCTTCTATACCCAACCTACACACCAGGTAGAAGGAAACACTCTCTACACAACACTTCCTGAGGGGGCAGTGGGTTTGGAAACTTCTTGTGAGTTCATGTTTGTCTGATTCAGTGGTTCTCACATTTTTGGTCTCAAAAGACTTTTACAGCCTTAAAATTAATGAGGACCCCAACATACTTGTGTTTATGTGGGTTTTATCTATCAATATTTATCATCTTCAAATTAAAATGGAAACATTTTATAAGTATTTATTTTAAAATAACTACTATATACACATTACATATTAACATGACATACTTTAATTAAAAATAACTATTTGCAAAAAATAGTAAAGAGAAACTTTTATGTTTTTGCAAATCTTTTTAACGTTTGCTTTAGTAGCTGGATTTGCATGATTTCTGCTTCAATCTAGTATTATATGACATATCACATCATATCTGGGAAACTCTACTGAATGAGAGTAAAAAAGGTAAATAAGCTCTCAGTATGGTTATAATAATTGTTCTCATCCGTGACTCCCTGAAAAGATTTGGACCCCAGACAGCTCCTTGAAAACCAATGCTTTCATTTATGAATTCCATACTACGGGTCCAAAAGGCATCTACCATAGTGATTTTTTTGTGGATTCATTCCAACAGTCCAACTGACTTCCCCAAGCTGAGGCATCCAACAATGGCATGAAATAATAATAATAGTAATAATAATAATATTAAAATAAAAATGTTTGTAAATTACTCAGCTCTGGGGTGCTGTCTCAATTCCCAAGTTCATGTGAGTAAATGATTGAATGAATAACTTAAGAAAGAATAAAATGTTCTCCAATTTTAATATTTATTTATCTTGGTCTTGAAATTAAGTCATAGTTCCCCAACATAAAGCTGGAGTAGCTGCATTTAATCTGAAGTTAACAGAGATTAAATAACAGATTGACTTTTTGTATGATCTTTTATCACTTGCTCCCAAACCTTGTAAAATATGGAGGAAAAACTGCCATATGTTGGGCTTCTAGTCAGCTATAATCATTTATTCAAGTATTCATTCATTGACCAAATCATTCATTCAACCAACAAACCTTTGTACAACTATGGGGGTTTCAATATTTAAAAAGACAAGGTCTCTGTCTCCTAGAAGTTCATGGTCAAATAAAAAATGCTGAAATTCAGGCCCTGGCCGGTTGGCTCAGCGGTAGAGCGTCGGCCTGGTGTGCGGGGACCCGGGGTCGATTCCCGGCCAGGGCACATAGGAGAAGCGCCCATTTGCTTCTCCACCCCCAACCCCCTCCTTCCTCTCTGTCTCTCTCTTCCCCTCCCGCAGCCAAGGCTCCATTGGAGCAGAGATGGCCCGGGTGCTGGGGATGGCTCCTTGGCCTCTGCCCCAGGCGCTAGAGTGGCTCTGGTCGTGGCAGAGCGATGCCCCAGAGGGGCAGAGCATCGCCCCCTGGTGGGCAGAGCGTCGCCCCTGGTGGGCGTGCCGGGTGGATCCTGGTCGGGCGCATGCGGGAGTCTGTCTGACTGTCTCTCCCCGTTTCCAGCTTCAGAAAAATACAAAAAAAAAAAAAATGCTGAAATTCTATCATTCATGCATGCATTTATTCAGCACACAGTAATACATTCAACAAATACTTATTGGGCACCTACTATGTGCCACTAATGAAGCAAGTGGAAAGAACCATTTCTTGTCTTGTGAAATTCAACCAACTGGGGCTACAAACCTAAATAAGTAATTAAATTACACTAAATCACCCAAATAATAAGTGCTAAGTTCTATAGGAAGTTGGAGGAGAAAGTGAATAGGGAAGTTAAAGAAGATTTTGGGCTTGGTAAGAGGCCAAGAAAGAGGAACACTGATTCTGTGATCTGAAAAGAGCTGGGTTCTAATGCCACCTCCATCACTTCCTGACTTCTCTAAGCCTAAATCACAGCATTGTGAGCACAAGCATGATCATGCCTGTGGAGTAGCCAGGACACAGTGTTGATGATCAGAAGCAGAGGAGTGATAGAGTTTTTCAGGTATAAATCAGTTTGGGCCACACCTCCTAGGTGAGGAAAACTACACATGCAAAAGCAAGGAGACATGAAAGAACACAGTGTGTCCTGGAAAAAAAATGAATTAAAAGGAAATTGATAAAGTTGGTAGAGTCAAATACCACAAGGACCTTATTGAAGTAAGATCAGAATTTCATTGCTTTTGTTCTAAGATCGCTCCCTGTGACACCTACAGAGAAAAAAATTAGATATAGAGTCTTCAGTAAAGTAAATCACAATGATAAAAAAGACAGAGGAGTAAATTTCTGAGTATAAGCCTAGGTAATATCTTAGAGTTTTTTAATCAAAAAGTGAGTCTGCATGAAAATTGGCTTTCCGGTGAACTGGAGGCAAAGAGATGATTCAGAGATGCCTGATACTCACTGTCCTTTCTCCCCTTGGATAAAGTTGCGGCTTGTCAACACTGAGATTGGATCGAGGACCATAAGAATGCAACATATGCAAACATTCTCACAAAACAGAAAGCCATAGACTATACATTTTTCAGGATGGTGCTGTACATTTACACATGAAAGATCATTGGTAGCAATTTTTGCAGCTCTGAGGCACCCCTGCCATGCAGGGACAATGCTGCCAGAGCAGCTGTGCCCACCAGAAATAGTGAAGACTGAAAAAAAAGTATGGCTACTTTTCATCCCATGAAGTATGGTATCTGCTGTAGCTTCCCAGGGCTGCGCAACAAAACTCCCACAAATGCGGTGCCTAAAACAACAGAGACATATTGTCTAACAGTTCTGAAGGTCAGAAATCTGAAATCACAATATCAGCTATGCTGTGCTCCCTCTGAAACCTGAAAGGATGAACCCTTCCTTGCCTCTTCCAAGCTTCTAGTGGGGGCTGTCCACCCATGGCACTCCTTGTCTTGTAGCTACAGCACTTCAATCTTGGCTTCCATCATCACAGAGCATTCCCCTTGTGTGACTGCCATTCAAGTTTCCCCTTTTCATAAGGACAGCAATCATATTGGATTAGAGCCCACCCTAATGACTTCATCTTAACTTGGTCCCATCTGCAAAAGCTGATTTCCAAATAAGGGCATAGTCACAGGTACCAGTGGTTAGAACGTCAACATATTTCTTAGTGGAACATAAATCAAACCACAAAAGCATCCTTGGTTAATTAATTTTGGAACTGAATCTAATGGGGTGTGTGTGCTGATGGTAGTGAGAGTGAAATAGAGTCCCTCTTTCCACCTGTCCAAAACCTACCTGAAATAATTCAAAGTTATAAAATCAATATGGCAGAATATCTTTGAATCACAATGTTTAAAGCCAATTTAGGTATCAGTTGTGAAGTGAGGAGTAATTTGCTATGTCTAGAAAATAAGTCTGGGCCAAATTATGAAACATGACCATTTAGGCATCAAGAAGCTATCAATGTTTCTAAGTAACAAAGTGATATAATTAAACTTGTTTTATAGAAAGACTGCTCTGGTAATAGAGTAACGAATGGTCCAGGGAAATACAAAGGCAGAAATAACAATTGGGAACTTATTGCAAGAGTCTGGGGAAAGAAATTAGCTGGGAAGGGCTGAGGATATGTATGTATATGGCAGTACACAGGTATGGTAGACCAGTAACCATAAAGAGGAGAGAAGAGGAGTGACTAAGAGCATTCTGATGTGAGTTGTAAGAAAGACTGAGAAATTGACATCAACTCTGAGGTGATGAGCTTGATTGAGTGGGTAGGATATCTCACCATTAATTGGAATAGAAAGCACAGGAGAAAATGCAGATTTTCTAAAGGTGAAGAGAATAATACAATAGAGGAATAACAAAATATAAGTATTACTAAAAACATTTATGAAAAAACACCTTTGGAGAATTAAAAGAAGACACTAAAGTTCAATATCCTCTATGTTAAAGGATTGCAATTTACCCTACACTCAAAATATCCCAAAGGGCTGATTTTTCCCCTTTTACTGTTAACTGGTCCCACTTCCCCACCACCAGTCTCTGTATTCTGTGCTTTGGTGGATAGCACCATCATTTACCTGTCTCATAAGCCATAAATCTGGAATATCCCCAATGCCTCTCTCTCCACAAATCTTCACATCTAGTCATCAAGTCTTGTCCATTCCATAATGTAAATCTCTTGAATCTACCCTGCCTCTCCATTTCCATGGCTTCTGTTTTACTGAAGGGCCTATCCTTCTCTCAGCTGCTCTATTGCCACAGGACTTTATCAGGTCAATCCAACAGTGCACTTGAACTTGCCCCAACTATACAACTAAAGTGCTCTTTGAAGAATGAAAGTTTTATCATATTGCTATGAGACTTAACTTCTTCATGCTAAGACTTTCCCTGCCCCCACCTCACTGCCTGCTAAATAAAGTCCAAACTCCATAAGGTGACCTATATAGCCTTCTATGTTTTTGTTCTTGCTTATCGCTAGACTTTGTCTACTTCTTTATTGCCACCTTCTTAGTACATTTTGGACATTTAAGGATATGGGAACTTTATAATCTTTGACTGCTCCTGGTTGCTTCCTTGCATGGTATTTCCTCCACCTGGGTATCCTTCCTCACCTGAACCCCTGGAATCAACGTCTTTTCATGATCTTCCTGACCCCTTTGTGCACAGATTCTCTTCCTGTCTCCACTTCTGTGCCATGACATACTGTTACCTATACAATACTATGTGTCATTTATGAGGCAGTTGACTTCCCAGGTCAGGTGCAGCCTGCTTGAGGACAGGGCTGTCCAACTTCCACTCTGCAAGCAGACTGAGCATCTGTTTTGTTCATGCACTATGCTCACAACACAGAGAAAAACGAGTTACCCTTCTCAAGTATATGAAACCTCTGGACCAAAGAATTGGATAGTTCAAATATTAAAAAGGAGCTTAGAGCCTAATAGGAGAGTCAAGGAAAGTGGAAATATAAAAAGAAAAAAAAAATGAGTTGGTACAATAAAAAATGAATTATTATGGGCCAAAATTTTAATGTGTTTGGTTAAAAGCCACTGCGAGACCTACAGGCCAGAGTAGCTACAGTCTTATCTTAAAAGCAAACCATACAGTTCAGAACCAAAAAAAAAAAAAAAAAAAAAAAAAGCAAACCATACAGATCAAACCAGAACAAAGTGAGAGTGACTTTCCAAATATAAAAAATGATGGCATTTCTTAGTTCTTTTGAAGAAGTCAGTGGACCGATACATTGCCTTTGACATTTTATTTTGCACCAGCTAAAGTAACTCTCAGCTCTGCTTTGCTCCAGTTAAAATGGGCAAGTGGTATAAAAAAAATGTTTTAAAAAAATAGTAGAGTAGGTAAGCTATTTATTTTCTGATCAGAATTGACCTCCAGAAACATCTGACCTGGCTTCTGACTGATGGAAATATTTCCTTCACTGCCATCAACACTTGTAATCGAGTCACACGCTCATTTCCCAAAGGGTTGGTGCCATCTTGTTCTAACTGAGCTTCCCTCTCTCCTGCTCTCTCTCACTTCTTTGTTTGTTAGATCCAGCCCCTCATTTCAGCTTGCAGACCACCTCAGGATCTGCCCCAGGGGATTGCCCCTGGATCAGAATGGGGAAGCCCATTCTCGGTCTAGAACATTCCCAACACTGCCCCTTCTCGGGGTCTTTGTTAAAGGCCAGATTAAACAAACAGACTCAGCACATCCATGTCAGCCAAACTATCTTAAAATGATGTGATATTTGACATTTCAAAAGTAAAAGCATGAACATAGTCATGGTGGGAATAATTTTAATCTGGTAGAACTTGCTTACACTTACTTTGTGGTTTAGTACTGTTTCAAGTTTGAATCACATGGATATTATGTGTGTCCTAGGGAAGGGGAAAACAGTAACCTTTTTACCATTTAAGTCGTTTTTAGGATTAATCCAGCCCTGCCTTCACCATGTGAATAAAGGCTTCATATGGGTCACACCTTACATTAACCCAGCTTAGAGAAGCCCTTCCTGACCTGCCTATGTGACATCACGCCTTTCTGTCAACATTCCACATCATTTCTCTATGTCTTCATCCCACGGTCCTGGCCTGGGCTGCCTTCCCTCTACCTGGACTACTGCAGTGACTTTATAACTGGTCTCATCACTCCTACTTCTAATTCTCTCAATGCCTTCTCCACACAACGGCAAACTGTTCTTAGACCAGGTCATATCCCTCGCTGCTTGGAATCCTTCAGTGACTTCCCACTTGAGTTGAATAAAATGCAAACTTCTTTTCCTGTGCTATAGGGCCCTGTATGGTCTGACTCTGGCCCCCCTGGGCTCATTACCCTCCAACAGCACTGGGCACTTGACTCATTAAGATTTCAGCTCCGGCCTGACCTGTGGTGGCGCAGTGGATAAAGCATCGACCTGGAAATGCTGAGGTTGCCGGTTCGAAACCCTGGGCTTGCCTGGTCAAGGCACATATGGGAGTTGATGCTTCCAGCTCCTCCCCCCTTCTCTCTCTCTGTCTCTCCCTCTCTTCTGTAAAAAAAAAAAAAAAAAAAAAAAAAAGATTTCAGCTCCATCATGGCAAGATCTTTCGCCCCTCAGGGTGTGGCACTTCCTGTTTCCTCTGCCTGGACATTTTCTAACTTCCTAAAAATAACAGCTTTTTTCATCTTTAGGTCTAGCTTAAATATCACTTTCTCTTCAAGATCTTATCAGATCATGGCTTCAAAAGATGACCTTACTTTTATCCTTTTCTTTGTTCCTGTGTTTTCTCACAGTATTTATCACATTATCATAATTTTTTGTTTATCACATTATCATAATTTTTTGTTTATTTTTAATTAGTCACCTCATTGGTTTTGGGGGCAGTCTCTCATCCTATAAAGTAAGCTCCATAAGGAAAGGGTCTCTCTGACTGCACTTTGCTAGCCCCAGTGCCCAGCACATCACCTGCCTCAGAATAAGCCACTCAGTGCATGTTTATTGAATGAATGATCCTTTATTGCACATTTTATGTTATATTCATAGGAATTTTTACAATTTTAATTATACTTTTGTGTGGGCTTTTATTGACTTAATATCATCTTCTTTACTAAAGTTCTGTGAGAGCAGAGATCAAGCCCATTTTGTTTACAGATGTATTACTGGGACATTGCAAGTAATAAGGCCCTTAACATATATTTATTCAATAAAAGAATGCATTAAATAATTACCAATCAATGAAAGACACTTTAAAAAGGTGCAGACAATCCATGTTCTAAAACAAAGTGAATGTGGCCCTGGTTGGTTGGCTCATTGAATAGAGTGTCGGCCCAGTGTCGGCCCAGTGTATGGACATCCTGGGCTTGATTCCTGGTCAGGGCAAATGGGAAAAGCAACCATCTGCTTCTCTTCCCCTCCCTTTCCCCCTTTTCTCTCTCTTCCCTTCCTGCTGCCAAAGACTCTATTGGTTCTAGTGTAGGCCCCAGGTGCTAGGGATAGCTCAGTTGGTCTGAGCATCAGCCTCAGGTGCTAAGGATCCCGGCTGGGGTGCATGCAGGAGTTTGTGTCTCTATATCCCCTCCTTTCACTATAAAAAAAAAGAGCAAATAAACTCTGTTTTTAATAATTTGAACTTGGGAAAGGCAGGTTTTCGCACCTAGTGACTCACTATGACCTCTTTAATTGCTCAATCCTATTCATAAAAATTAGATCTTATAATGAGACTATTGGATAGAGATTTCACTTTATTTTATTAAATCACTGATCTGGTCTTGTGCACTAACATCTGCTTGAAAAAGATTGTTTGTTATGGGGACAGAATGAACTTCGAAGCATCAGTGATGTTTAACAACCCAGTCTTTATTATTTGAATATTGGCCTCAGTATAATTTTGATAGAAAGTTCAGTTTAAGAGGATTCCGGAATTGAAACCACAGTGTTATTTCGACCCACACTTCTGATGTGTGGAAAAGCGTTAGTGCCATAGTATCAAATGGCTGTTGTGGTAGATGGCAAAAATGGCCACAGCACCCTGGATCACCTTCCATCAAAAGGTGGAGTCTCTTTTCCTACCTGTTGAGTCTATGCTGGCCCTGCAACTTGTTTTGATCAATAGAATATGGCAAGAGTGGACTGTGCCAGTTCTAAGTCTGAACCCCAAAACATCTTATAGCCTTTGCTCTTGCTTTCTTCGAGACGTGCCAGTGCCATGTGAGCGAGCTTGGCTAGAGGGTAAGAGAACACACAGAAAGGGACCCAGTCCTTTCATACATCCAAGCTGAAGCTGTCATAATCAGCCGGTCTGGCCAAATGCAGATGCACAAGACCACCCAGCTTATCAGTTTGCTGGGGCAGCTGTGACAAAGTGCAGCGCTGGGTAGCTTTAACGACAGAAATTTATTTTCTCAAAATTCTGGAGGGTAGGAGTCTGAGATCGAAGTGTTGGCCAGGTTGATTTCTTTGGAGGTTCGTGAAGGAAGGGTCTGCCCCAGCCCTTTCCTAGGCTTACAGTCAGCTGTCTCTGTGTTCACGTGATGTCCTTTCTGTGCCCTCACGTTGTCTTCCCTCTGTGTGCACCTGCAACCAAATTTCCTCCTCTTATAAGGACTCCAGATGTATTAGATGAGGGCCCATCCTAATGACCTTTTATCTTAATACTTCTGTAAAGACCCTATTTCCAAATACGGTAACATTATGAGGTACTGAGGATTAGCACTTCAACGTATAAATTTGTGGGAGGATGGTTTGGCGAGGGGCGGGGGAGGGGGGGGATGATACAATTCAGCTCATAACACCAGCCAAGATAAGCAAATGTAAGAACTGCCCAGTTCAGCCTAGCCCAAATTGCTGATCTATCAAATAGATAGCTAAATAAATGGGTGTTGTTTTAAGTTACTAAGTAACTAATACAGCCATCTTTAATTGAATTCCAGTGTGTTTGCTATTTGGCTTTAAGACTGTGGACTATCATAGTCCATTCCCGCTTCTGGCTTAAACAACAAACATTTATTTCTCAAATTTCTGGAGGCTAGGAAGTCGAGATCAAGGCACTGAAGGCACTGGCAGTTTCAGTTTCTGATGAGAGCCTACTTTGGGTTCATAAGGTGACCAACTTCTCCCTGTGTCTTCACATGGCAAAAGGATGAGGGAGCTCTCTAGGGTCGCTTTTAAAAGGAAACTAATCCTGTTCGTGAGGCCTCCACTGTCTATATTAATCGCCTCCCAAAGATCATGCCTCCTAAAACCATCACTGGGGATTTTGGGGGGGATACAAACATTTAATCTATAGCAGTAGACTTCCCAGATGTTACTAATTGAGTTAGAAAAGATATGTGGTAACATGTAAAACTTGCTAAGATAAACATTCACTGAAAACATACTGCGTCTCTCTTACCCTCCATGGATGAGCTGCATGCAATTTACCACACCTATTTAATTTATTCTTTCTGGCTGTCCTTTGGGAAGTCCAGTAGCAGTGAGCACCCTATCATCTCAAGCTCAGATTTATACTTTTCAATCAAGATCTCTGCCAAAAGTATGTCCTTCAAACTATGTACTTGTCCAAGTTTAACATGACCTATTTTCTGAAATAGCGAATGAAGCACACCTCATAGTACCCTCACGTAGATAGGAACCATGGTTTATTTATATTTATGTGTAATGCATCTCTAAATGCTGGTATTTTCACTAGAATAAGCTGAGTTTTGTGAAGTTAAAGTTCATGCATGTCATAAATGTTTCCCCAACTGAGTAAATATTGAAATGAGCAATTCTACTTTTTAACAGAGAGTGGTAAATGTGCTTGGCCATCAACTGTGACTTGGTATTCCAAAGGGTATCTTAATGTTTTTGGCAATATTTCGAAGCTCTTATGAATCTCCCAGCCAACTGTCGCTTTGAAGGGCAATTTCTTCACCTAGCAGGAAGTTTTCCTAGTTAATTCACCTTTACTTAGAGTTCCATATTTTCCTCTTCCAATTTTTCCTCCCATATTTAAGCACAACCAAAATTGTGACCAAGGAATGTTTTAAAAATCCTACCTTGTTAAGTAGCCTTATCACCGTCACTTCGGAAAACTGATCATTTAAGGTCCCAGTTTCAACTGAATTAATCTCATTCAAAATCCTGCCATGCATATTTTACATATTGTCACCCAACTTTATTAAAAATTCTATGCAAAAAAAAAAAAAATGCTGAGAATTGAGATGGTTTTGCTTTTGAAGGAGCATTGTTCATGTTCCGAAACGTAATTTAAATCTAAGTCAATGTCATAAGCAATTTAATTTTCCCTTTAAACACATTTTTGCAGAAAGTTAGTTCCTTTGGGATTCTCCACCAAAAATCATGGACAATCCTACTCTCAAAAGTACCACTGTGCTCCCCCCCCCCACCACCACCACAATTTCTCACTGTATTGAGGTCTAGTTTTGCTTCGAAGTGTCAACATTTTCCCCTTGCGGTTGTCTGGAGAGAGGGCGAGGTCTGGCCACTTCTTGATCTTCACACTGCTTTCATTTTTGCATTGGCTTTAACTGGGTGTCTGCCATTTCCCATGTTCCAGGAAGCCTACTGTTTCTACTTGACTCTAATTCAGTTTGCTAATATTCAAAGTTTATCTGGTTTATGACTGTAGATTAAGTCCTAGATAATTTCATCTATGTTTGCAAATTGACTTTACCAGATAAGAGCCTAATGTCAACATTAGCCTGCCCAGAAATTCTTTTGTGCTTTGACTTTTTATTTTAATAGTCTGTAGCTAGGGAAAGTTGGCTTAGCTTAGAAGCGTCCCTTCTTTGTCTGGAGGCCTCTCTCTTTCATCTCTGGTAGTGTAATAACCTCTCTACCGTTTTCTTTCTTTTTTTTAAATTTCCTTTTTATCTTTGCATGTTGGAGAGTTCTCCAGTTTTGCTCTGCTTTCTCCTCACTCTGGAAATGACTGACCTCCCTCAGGATCTCTTTCATAATCTAATTTTCCTGACTTTGCCAGAATCAACAAGGAAGTATTCCTTGCTGTAGTTCTTCCTGAACAGAAATCTGTGGGCCAGACCATCCTAGACCACTTTTTTTCCAGAATATTCTAAATTGAAGAGATAGTGATATCTATGTTTTTGCAAAAATTACCATTAGAATCTCCCTTTTCAAGACTTCTGGTATCCTTTCCTATCAGAAAATACTTCTTCGTCACTCAGCACATTTTCCAGAGATCTGGAGAAAAATGTGTTTCTGTCCAGAAATATCAGTTTGTCTAAAAACAAACAAGTAAAATGTGTGTTCAGTAACAGCAGCAAGAATTGTTCCTTTCTGCTCCCCTGATTTGCTTCTGAGTCTGTGATCACTAGGACTCCAGGGGCCAGGACACAGACCATTAATCTAAACAACGTATCTTGACAGCTGCAGTGATAAATGGAACTCATGTCAGCTACACTAATTGGTCATTGAGATGAGTGTGTCATGGGGCCACCCTTGGAGTCTCAGATGCGACGTGACTGCTGTATCACTAGATACTTAAAGATCACTAAAATTTGAATGTCCTAAAAGCCTTTTTAACCATCAGATAGCCTGAGAAATTCTGATGAGTTGGTAGTTTTAGAGTTTTTAAAAAAAAACACAGAAAGCAAAAGTGCTGAGATGACTGGAATGCATTACAATAGAAGCAAAATGGAAAGAATCAATATTTATTAGGCGTTTACACAAGGACATTGTTGGGCAGATAAAATGTATTATGCTCACTTTGTTAAAGATTACATTGCCCACGAGGAGGCCGTCACCCAGGTGATATTAATGTGTGTTGAGAATCCTTGTAGCCTGGGGCTTGGTTTTGGGATTAAGCCTTTCCTACCCTTTTTGGTGTAAGGTGGTACAATCCTATCATGCCTCAGAGAAGTGACTTTGTATTAAGAGACTTCCCTATTATGTATATTGGATTAAGGGTTTGGATTTCTACACTATAAAATGGGAACGGAGCAGGAGTTTGGCTCTTGGTTCCTGAGATTAGCCTGAGAGATCAGAGAGAGTAGAGCCAGCAGCAGGAGGAGGCCACGTGGAGGAGGCCAGGAAAAGCAGCCAAGATGGCGGAGTGCTGAGTGAGATGCCAGTTTGTGTAGAGTTTGTATCTGGGAGAAGGAAGGAGATGGGGAACTGAGGAGAATAAGTCTGGTGAGCTAGAAACCTTTGATTCTAGGAAACTCGGATAAATCAGTAGCTTTGTGAGCACTGAATGTGACTGGGTTTTGGAGCCCAGTGTGTATTTTTACTTGCCCGCCGGGTGCAAACTAGGATTAAAGACTATGGCCCACCAGCTTTTGGCTCCGCTGTTTCTTTACCGACTGTCCGAATCCAATGCGAACCTGCATGGGCCAGGCGGCTGTGATAGTGGCCCTGGCCCTGGCTGCTGGCTTTACAGACATTATATAAAATGATCGCTTTATCCTCACAATAATTCTTTATGGAAGTATTATATCCATATTTTATAAATGAGAAAACTAAGATTTAGAGATGGGAAGCTGTGGGAGCCTGAGTGTTGGCAAAGCCCTTGCAGTTTAAGGCTTAGCCAAAGGCTAAGTTTCCCCTCACACACTCCTCCATATTGGCAATGAAGCTGAGTATTTGTACTCATCCCAACCCCCCACCTCACTTGCTTGGTTAAATTGCTAAAGACTAAGTGTTTCTCCACACCTCCATGTTAGTTGTGATGCTGATTGTTTCTACTGTCCTATCCCCCATGTCCCTCTGAGAGACTGGAGGCTGTTTTCTTTCTATCCTTTGTTTTATGAAGTTGTTATGTATGGTGGGTGTTTTCTGCATTTGGGAGAATTCTTGAGTTGCCTTGGAAATGTGACTTTGTTTTAATGATCTCTTTGATTTGCTAATGACTTTACTCTGCCCTATAAATAAAGCAGGTATGGTGTTGGAGATGCTTTTTGCAAGCTATCTTTGCATTGCAAAAAGACCTCCCGATCCCATCTTTTTTATAAGTTTATTTCTTCATTCCTCTCAGGACCTGGAATTACTAGACACACTGGTCTGCAGCAGGAAGATACCTGCCTAAGGTCACACTCTGCCCTGGCTGGTATGTTTGTCTGCTGGTCACCAGTCTCCCTCCACACATCAGGCTTATTCTGCCCTCAGATGGCTTCCTAAGAGGAAGAAAAAGTAAGGAAACAGAATTGATTTATTTGAGCCATATATATATATATATATTTGTATTTTTTTGAAGTTGGAAACGGGGAGGCAGTCAGACAGACTCCCGCATGTGCCTGACGGGGATCCACCCAGCATGCCCACCAGGGGGCGATGCTCTGCCCATCTGGGGTATTGCTCTGTTGCAACCAGAGCCATTCTAGCGCCTGAGGCAGAGGCCATGGAGCCATCCTCAGCGCCTGGGCCAACTTTGCTCCAATGGAGCCTTGGCTGCGGGAGGGGAAGAGAGAGTCAGAGAGGAAGGAGAGAGGGAGGAGTGGAGAAGCAGACGGGCGCTTCTCCTGTGTGCCCTGGCCGGGAATCGAACCCGGGACTCCTGCATGCCAGGCCGACGCTTTACCACTGAGCCAACCAGCCAGGGCCTGAGCCATATTTTCTACATGATTTTTCACATATACTAGGGCCTTAGGAAAATGATGTATATGTTTTATAAGACAGCATCTTGTGAACATGAAGACATGGAACGTATATGTTTTCTGCACATAAATGGGGACTGAAAACGACATTAAAACTGAAGGCTGCTGCTCAGGATCCAGTAATGTGAACCACGTACTCAGTGGATGTGCTTTCATTCTTACAGACCAAGAGAGACACAGTGCAGTGGTTAAGATCACGGGCCTCTGGAGCCAGACTGCCCATGTTCAAGTTCCTCTTCTGCCTCTCACCACCTGAGTGCTCCTGGCAAGTCACTTAGCCTCTTTGTGCTGCAGTTTCTTCTTTTGTAAATGGGGCTGCTTTTAAAGAACAGATTACCTTCAGTTGTAGTTCAAATCTTACTGTACATCGGAGAATTCATACTGGAGAAAAGCCATATAAATGTAATGACTATGGGAAAGCTTTTAGCAAAGGCTCAAATCTTACTGCCCATCAGAGAATACATAATGGAGAGAAACTCAGTAGTGCTGTAAGTGTTGAAAAACCTATAGGCTATATGAATCACTGTTATGTGAAACATATAAGAGAGAAACTGTATAAATGCAGTATTTGTTGTAATACACTTCAGCTATTGATCCTCCCTGATTCAGCATCAAAAGATTTATACTGTATTGGAGAAACATCTTTTGAAGGTAATGAGTATGGGAAGGTTTTTAGCAATGGTACAAGCCCTATTGTCCATCAGAGTTTAGAGGGACTATGTGAAGGCAATAAATGTGAGAATGCCTTTAGCCAGTATTATTCCCTTAATTGACATAAGTAAATCCACACCATATTTACTATTACAAATGTGGGAAAGACATTAGGCAGTATGAATCTCATAAAACATACAAACATACAGGAGAGGGGCAAAATATATATATGAATATAAAAGTTGTAGAAAGCCCTTCAGTTAAAGTGAATCCCTCATTCTACACTGGAGAGAAAGCTATGTAAGAAATGTAGCAAAGTATTCACTAAGAGCTCTTATTTTCCTAAACATAAAATGTCTAGAACAGCCTGATGCTCTGATGCTAGAACAACCTGAAGGATGTAGGAATTATGTATAAATCTTTGCAATGATGCTATTTATAAACAGTTTTACAGGAGAGAAAACAAGCGTGTTATAAATATGCATTTCTTATAGCTTGCAATTTTCCTCAAGTCCTACATAGAAATTATCTTTAGTTAATGGGCATGTCAAGGTATTTAATCACCCATTGGATTGAGTAAATGTTATAAAATTGAAAATTAAAACTGCAAAGGATTTTTTTTAATGTGAATAAAATTCTTAGTCTCTAATAAAATCACTTGTATATAATAAACTCACTGTGATACTGAAAAAAGTAAAAAAGTAAAGAACAGATTACCTTGTTGGGTTGAAAGGATTAGACAAACAATACTTAAACATTATTTAGAGCTATGTCTGGCTTACAGTTAAGTGCTTAAAGCATGCTGCCTTTTATTAGCTAAAGCTCCAAATCTTAAAGATTCTATAAATCTCTCTCACAACATTAGCTATCAGAACCTATGGTGGTGTTCTTAGACTGCCCCAGGAGTTCCCAAGATATTTCATTGAGTTTTTGGGAACACAATCTATAACATAAATATGTGGAAGGAAGTCAGTATAGAACTGTAGGCCACTTGTTTCTATAGGACCAGTATTTGGTTTTTGATTCTATCACCTAGTAGTAATATTACCAGAGTTACCCACCTGAGCATATTTCCATATCTGTATAATGGGAAAATAGTAACTACCTCATTGGATTAAAGAGGGGACTGCTTGGAATATAATCTAGCAGTTCTCAAGAAGTTACTCATATATGCATTCATCATATCAGTTTAATACTTTAAAGCTCAAAATAGGAATTCCTTTGTTTTGTCATTTTTGAGCTTACTTAGCTACATCTTATATTTATAATGTCTTACTTTTGTGTAGTGTGTTACAATTTACTTCCCATGCATCATTTCATTTCATCCATAAAATAACTTTGCAAGATAAGTATCTCTACCCTTAGTTTGCAGGGAGAATCAGAGAGACCTACCCAAGATCACAAAGTTGCTAAGTAACGGAGGTAGAACTTAAATCCAGATCTTCTGAGTAAAGGCTTTTATAACAGTGTTTCATGTTCCCCTACTTTCTTGTGAATGTTCTCGGGAGAATTTTTTTAAAGATATATAGGCCAGGAGTCATAAATTATATTCACCAAAGTGAAGCAAAGAAAGTCTTTCCTAAAAGCAACTAATTAGTTTCAAAGAAGAGATAAGGAGAAAAATATGCCAGGATATGCTTCAATGTTTGCAAATTTCTTTGCTTTGCACTTCTCAAGTCAGTAAGAATCATATGACAAGTTCATCTGCAGAATTCCCACTGAGATTTGTGAACCCAAAAGAGGTAGGCAGCAAAATAAACTAGACCAACAATCAGACTTTTTATATTTCATGTTTTTACTGATTTTTAAAAATATATTCTGTTTTCCTACACACAGAAACATGAACATTGGAAAACCATTTAAAAACTCAGTAGAAATATTATTAAATTACAAAAAAGACATAGTTGATAGGGATGTGTAGATAATTACTATGATTTTTTTTTTTTTTTTTTTTTGCCCTAATCCACTGTCAATAGCTTATTCCAGTGGTATTAGCTGACATTTACTTTCTTACCTTTTTTAAACTCCTGGGTTTCGGTTGAAGTTCAGTTTCCAGGAAATCTCTCCCCATTTGGGGTCACTATGTACCACAGCCTCAAATTCCTCCTGAGGCCCTTGCCCATGTACACAATCACACAACTCATCGTCTGTTCGGGCTGGTTTAGTGGACAGCGCCCATGTGACAAAATTATATCCCTCCAGAAGGAGCTGAAATGAAAGAGAACAGATATTACCCACTCAGGGACCGAGTTCAGTGTAGGAAGCCGTGCATTCTAACCGGCCATGATCACAAGGTTTGCTGGCAGGCTCTGATTTTTACATTTTGGTCTCTCATATCTGTCATACTTGTTTTTAAAGAGTAATGAGATATAGAAAATATAAAACCAAGTCTTTTTATCCAGGAAGGTAACCTGCTGCTTTTCACATTAAAGAGTTTAAACAGAGAGTAGAAGTTTGGAATATTAGAATAATCACTTAATCCCTGATGGAGGAAAAAAATAAGGGTGAGTTTCAGGTCAAATATAAACACCTTGACCATCCACAGGGACTGAAAAAATAAAACTGTGAGTCAAGCTACATGGCGAATCACTTTTGGTTAATGAAATTAATAGGATTGACTAAATTATTTTTCCCCCCAAATAATGATGCATTAAATATCTGATTATTTTCTATTTTATCTCTAATATCACACATTCCTTCTCCCCCACAGAAGAGACCAGTGTAACCTGGAAAAAAATTAAGACTTCCTGTTGTTTACTGTGCTTTTCTGTGAGCTTGTTTATCAGCTGCACAGACGCACTGCAAAGCCTTTAGTTAGTTTGGGACTGAATGAGTGTGTGGTGCAAAAAAGACCTCACCATGCAATTTAACAGATTCCAAAAAAAGGAACAAAAATTCTGAGAGAAGGCATTCATAACAGTGAAAATTATGGTTGGTGAAACTTGGCTAAATTGACTGAGGAATTCTTCATCTTCCTAAAAAGATTTGCCTCATGGACTGGGGTTAAGATCAGTCCTGAAAGAACCTATTTGAAATCATGTTGTTCTTGCATCTGGCTGAGGACATACTACCCCAGATTACCACACACAAATGCCATTTTTAGCCTTTCAACGTTAGATTAAAAGAAGGGTTCACATCCTTTAAAGAACAATTGTTTATAGTTGCAGTAGCATCAGTAAGTGTTGGAATACTTATTATGTTCTGATTAAGTGATTATTCTGGTTAGATAAAATAATACCTGTAATCAATTTTTACTCCAATGTTTATTTCTTGAGAATTATGTTAAAATGTATTAGACTGGTTTTCTCTGCTATAAGAATCATAGCATATATACTAAATATATTTTAATTATTTCTTAAATAATATTAAACTGAAAGCAGAGTAAGATATTAAATATCTTTAAAAATAGCCCTCTAAATCTGTGATCACTATGACTGTAGGACATAAATAAGGAAGTTTCTGAATAGGAATCTTGCCTCCATAAAGAAAATGCCTGTGACGATTTAAAATACTTTAGTATGCTCTCAAGTTACCATTATGATTATTAAATATGTATCTTGGGGGGTGTTGAAAAAAATGATGAGTTGTACAAGTTTGGGCTATATGCTAAAAGCTCTACTTGTAAAAATTACATGGTTTATGTACATAGCAGCATCATTCATAATAGCTAGAAGATAGAAGCAACCCAAGAATCTACTGACAGATGACTGAATAAACAAAATGTGATATATACATACAATGGAATATTACTTCTCTTATTCATACAATGGAATATTATCCAGCTTTAAAAAAAAAAAAGAGGGAAGGAAATCCTGTCACAGACTACAACATGGATAAACCACAAGGACACTAATCTAAGTGAAATAAGCTCCAGTCACAAAGAGAAAATTATTTACATTTCTACTTACATGAGATACCTAGAATAGTCAGATTCATATAAAAAGAAATGCAAACGATGATTGGCAATATTGGGGTCAGGAGTTGATGGAAAATTGCTGCTTAATAGATACAGAGTTTCCATTTTGTAAGATGAGAAAGTTACAGAGATGTGCTGCACAAGAGTATGAAGGCACTCAACACTACCCAAGTGGATGTACCCTTAAAAATGATTAAGATGGTAAATTTTATGTGTTATTTTACCACAATTAAAAACATTTTAATTTAAAAATAAGATATTTCGCCTGATCAGGTAGTGGTGCAATGGATAGAATATCGGTCTGGAACACAGAGGGCACAGGTTCAAAACCCTGAGGTCGCCAGCTTGAGCATGAAGTCACCAGGTTGAGTGTGGGATCATGAACATGGCCCCATGGTCACCAGCTTAAGCCCAAAGGTCGCTGGCCTGAAGCCCAAGGTTACTGGCTTGAGCAAGGGGTCACTGGCTTGGCTGGAGCCTTGCCCCTCACCCCCCTCCTTGTCCAGGCACATATGAGAAAGCAATCAGTGAAAAACTAAGGTGCCACAACAAAGAATTGATGCTTCTCATCTCTCTCCTCCTGTCCCTATCTGTCCCTCTTTCTGTCTCTCTCTTTCTTTCTCACGTGTATGCAAACATACATACATACATACAAACATATATACATACATAAAACATTTCATGATTTAAGCAGAGGTTGTGTCATTTTCTTCTTTTACAAATTCATATGTTAAAAAAATGTAAGTTGAAAAGATGATCAAGTTAAGATTTTACTCTACAGGGAGCCTATGGAAGGTCTTAGTAGCATAGCAGCCGTGGTTTTCCTTTCACAGCAGATAGTATTGCTGAGGAATATATTCTTTCTGCCAGAAATCAAGGAAGAGATTATTTTTCTGAAACTTGCTTTTCCCTATAATTTTCTTATTTCATTAATTCTCCCCCCTCTATTTTGTTTCTGTTGTTTTTCCATCCCCACTGACTCTTTCCCACAGTCTACCCAACATGCTCAGGGCTCCTGGTTTCATGAACTGGATTTGCCTCAGTCTATCTTTCTGAATTCTTTATCTACCCAACTGGGGCTGACTGAAAAGTAGTTGATAAGAGAGGGGAAACAATTCAAAATGCTAGGTAGGAAGTCTCTAAACACTGTTGAGTCAGGATTAAGGATTTCAGCCTGGAGGTGAAAGAGGAGGGAAGGGCCTAGTGTTGGAGAGATGGCTGGAGAGAGGCTAAAGGAAAAGAGAGGACTGAAGCTCAAATCAGAGACAAAGTCTTCCCATAGAGTCACAAAGAGTCCGAGGGCAAGGCCAGGTCTAGAGGCAATAGTGGATACAAACATGGGTACTGTCAAATTTTTACAGATGTTTTCAAGCTGGACCCTTAAAATAGTAAGCTCCCGTTGAACAACAGCTATGTTTTAGATGCTACAATCAATGCATCAACGATTTTAAAGTTTGTTACACTTTGGTCACATCCTGTATTCCAGCAATCTACCTTATTATAGCCCCACTAAACTATCTGCATCTTCACATTTTCATGATTTTATTAATACTGCTCTCAGTCTAGATACAGCACTGTCTAATAGAACTTATCTGTTTATGGAAATGTTCTCCATTTATGTGTTCCAGTTTAGCAGCTACTAACCATATGTGACTAAAGGCTAGTAGAGTTGGGCAGCACGGATCTAGAATGTCCTTGCCTATTTACAATTCTGTTGAAACTTTACTCATGTCTTTTTGATACCCGGCACCATGGTAAATATTGTCAGTGTTTCACCTACAGCCTCTCAGATTTCTTTCACTTCTTCTGTGTGTCTCCCCCTTGCTTCTCAGCTTCTGTTTCTAATAGCCTATACCTATGACTCCCTTCAGAGGATTGTTCTGAGGAGCCATTGTGCATGCCGGGGTAGAGTCAGAGAACCTGAGAGTTTATGTCCTGGCCCTCCTCCCCACCCCCAGCCCCAGCTCTGCCCTCAACCCTTGACTAATGGGTGTAGGAGTATGAAAACCCAGCTCCCTTCAGCTCAGGCCAACTCAGCAATAGAACTCACACTCCTGAATTCCCCACAGTATCAATTTGAAGTTGCCTTCTTCTGGACTCTGGTTGCAATCTCACCATTATGCTCGGTTTCTCTCCATTCCTTGTCCTACTTCTACTTCCTTATGAGTACTTCCTGGATAAATCACTTGCACATAAATCCTCATACCTAGGTATCAGGATCTGTGTCGAAGGAGTTCTAAGACAAACGAAAATGCTAATTCCTTTGTGAAGCTTTTTCTATTCCCCAATCAGAATTAATCTCTTAGTCCTCTCAGATGCCATAGTGCCTTATTAATATCTTCAGTACAACACCAAGAAAATGGTGGACAATTATATTCATGACTAGGTCCCCAACTAGAATATAAGTGACCCATGAGTAGAGATCATGTTATAGTTATCCTTATATTCTCTTGTTCAATGTCTTATATGTTATAGAATCTCTAAAATGTTTGTTGAATTTATTATATTTGAATATAAAGGAAACCATGGATATAATGACTTTATCATTTTAATAAAGTATGTAATGATTTAAGATTATTACAATTACATATAAGAGAGTTTATATGAGTTTAATAATGTGTTTATTTATTGTACTATAGCTTCTTTCCATATTCAGTGATGATGGCTCACAATTAAATTAAAAGCGATTAATATAAAGAATGTCTCATATACTCGTGACAATGACAATAACAATACTTCCTGATCTTTAGAACTTCTCCAAACTTTAGAATCTTCAGAAATTCAGTGGGGATTATTCAGATACATCACTGAGCTGAATCAGGGAAACATACACAACAGAAAGAAAAAAGCCATAGCTTTCTCTCTTGATAATCACAAATTAATAAAATATGGACCATGTTGAATATCTGATAGCTATTTAAAAACATACAATTGAAGACACTCAATAAATACTTATCAGATGAAAAAATAAATGATGTTTAATGTTAAGGGAAAAAAATAACAGGTCACAGAATAATAAGTATTTTAAAAAGTAAAATACAGAAAATTAAGAAAAAAAACACACAATTATACCAGAATATTAAAAATGGCTGACTCTGCATAGTGCCATTTTAGGTGGTTTTATTGCCTTCCTCATTCTTTGTTGAATTTTTCACATTTTCTACCATGACTATGAACAATTTTTGAAGTTAGAAAACAAATATATTTCTTGTAGTCTAGCCACATCTACATCATTCCAGACCTGTTTGTTCCAAAAATTAGCAACAATAGTCAAAAACTTAGGTATGCACACCAGGGACTAAAACGGAAAGTGACAGTATTATTTTGCTCATTGAGAAATCATTTACAATTCAGTGGATCAACTTCTAAAGCTTGATGCTATGAGTCTGGCAAACCCAAGTAATGACTTACTATGGTAGAAATGTAACACAACACAAACCATAGGTTGCCAATACAGCTGTACAATGTGATTCCTTACATATTCTTATATCAATATATGTATGCATTTTACATACAAAGCCCACATCCTTATGACAAAATGCACTAATCCAATCATTGGAACTTTTTTTTGTGACAGAGACAGGGAGAGACAGAGAGAGGGATAGATAGAGACAGACAGACAGGAAGGGAGAGAGATGAGAAGTACCAATTCTTCATATGGCACCTTAGTTGTTCATTGATTGCTTTCTCATATGGGCCTTGACTGAGGGGGGGGGCTACAGCAGACCACATGACCCCTTGCTCAAGGCAGCGACCTTGGGCTTAAGCTGGTGAGCCTTGCTCAAACCAAATGAGCCCACGTTCAAGCCAGTGACCTCAGGGTTTCAAACCTGGGTCCTCCCCGTCCTAGTCCAACACTCTATCCATTGCGCCACCGCCTGGTCAGGCTCATTGGAACTTTTAAGTAGTGATTCAAATGTATCATTGTTGGTTTAATTGATGATGTTAGAAGCTAGCAAATTAATTTGGCTGAAGGAACTGAACTGGCCATACTATGCCTTATTCTACCATGTAAATATTTTTAAAATATTTTAAATAATTAAATTAGAAATGCATTACTCAGAGAATTCCTGTTGACCAAACTGCTCAGATTTTTCAAGGAGATATCCTAACTTCTTTCACTCTGAAATTAACCTTTGGCAAGAAAAGAAAAGAAGAAAAGAAAAGAAAAGAAAAGAAAAAGAAAAGAAAGAAAAGAAAAGAAAAAGAAAAGAAAGAAAAGAAAAGAAAAGAAAAGAAATCTGACCTCAACTTTTCTGTGTGGAAAGGAAAATGATCAATAAGGCACGAAACTTTTAGGTTAGCTTAATGTCAGATTCCCATCTAAAAGAAAACTTTTGCTAAGTGCATAGCAGTATTTCTTTGTAAAATATGTTCAATTTATTTCCACTTTTTATACACACAGTAGCCCTGAGAAATCGGAAAGGCAGAGACTATTTCCCTTCATTTTCTGACGTAGAATTCAAGTCACAAGCAAGCCCTCCTGAAGCCAAGCTGCATTTGGAGCACAGCTCTCCTGACCTGCCATTGCAAGTGCATTCCAGCAGATAAGGGCTGAAATATCTGAGGGATGATCTGGTCCGCCCTTGAAAAGCTGAGCGGAAATACTATTCCTCTACCGCCCCAGGAAACTGCTGAGTGTTCTGCTCTCCTGAGAACTCCAGAGTGCTTGGCAGGAATGCTCTGTTCCTGAGTGCAGAGTGGCGGAACAAGTGGCACCACTCAGCCTCAGTCGTGCTGGCTCTCCTAGCAGCCACCCACCTGGGTGGTCTTTAGAAGTAGCCCTCCGCAGAGTACCAAGGAGGACCAAAATCGCCACAATCACCCACACCAGTCCTCAGGTCAGAACCCAGCCAGCTACAGCATATTAGCGATCCTAAAATAATAAAAACAAATTAATGGAATCGTCTCAAGGGAAATCAAAATCCACTTATAGGCCGAGTAGCAGAAACAGCTGTTAAAATTCATTAAATTGGAAGTTCCTGTAGTAGCTTCTTGAGGATGTTTTTCAAAGTCTTTGGGTCACTAGGATTAAAAAACCTAGTTAAACATTATGCATCAGAAAGTATTTTTTGAAGGGAGAGCATAGAGTGTATTTTGAAATCTTCATGGGATGCAAGATTGTGGCTGGACCTTTTGCAAAGTTTACATTTCAGTAGGCTTTGACAGATGAGCTTGTAGTTTTAATTTTAAGAGGGGGAGATCAATGGCTGCATTAAAAACCCCAAAAGCCTTTCCACCGAGAATTAAAAACCCCAAAAGCTTTCCGCCGAATATGAATTTCCCTATCAAAAGAACTTTTATAAGATGTTTATAGATTTTTCACAAGTCTGGCTCATACTCTATAATAAAATTTTTAGCTAATGATAAAAGTAATCCAAAACCTATGTTACTAAAAAAAAAAAAAAAGTTGTTTATCTACTTTTTTCTTTCAAGGATATTTCCACACTGTTAAAAAGGATTTTGGTTGTTATATAATGCACTATTTCAGGAAGAATTTCTATTATGTTAATAATAAAGGAATGTAAAAAAACGCATGTTTTTCTTTCATCTTTGTTTTTTGAAAAAACTTTGTTTTGGTTTCATTATAGATGATGGTTATAAACAAAATTTGAAAATTCTCCTCTCAGATTTTAAAGAAGAAAAAGAAAAAGATAAAAAGGTACAATTCCCTAGGCTAGAGTGATTTCAGACTTATCAAAAAAAAAAGGGAGGGGGATGATGGATTGCTGGTGGCAGAAAATAACCAGCAATCATCCTGCAAATGAATACAAAGATATTAAATCATCATTGTTTCAAGAGTGTGTAGGAGGCTCGTTATACAAAGCAAAGTGGTCTGAAGTCCTAAAAAGCTACAGGACATTATGAAAGCTTAACTATAACAAGGGAAGGAGTCCGAGGATACATAAAGTGACATCTGACTAGGTCTTAAGGCTCAAGTAGTTGTGAAGGTTTTGTAGGTAGTAGGAAATTAGTAACTTGGGGTGTGTGTGTGTGTGTATGTGTGTGTGTGTGTGTGTGTGTGCAGTATCAAAATAAAGATTGAGGGATAAATTAATTAGTAAAGGGGAAGGTTTCATTCTGAGTTTTTCTCAGATGGGTGTAAATTTTGCCATTGGAAGGAAACTCTAGCTTCTTCTTAGCTAGCAGAAGAATCCAAGATTCCAACCCATGTACTTCTAAGCCCTTTCCAGAGGACACACAGAAGCAGGCAGCTGCCTATCTCTGCCTCTTTAATTGTCCTATGCATCCTGACTTCCTTAAATGGAAACTGTATTTAATTCCCGAACTTGTTTTAAATGCTAAGGTTTATTTTCCAGGGACTCCCACATCACCTGATATTTTTTATGACTTCCAAACATTCTTCCCTATGCTTATTTGCCTTTCATGGCCGTGGTCATTAGCTCAGGGACTGGAGCAATGGTGGGATTCAGCCAGTTCTCACTGGTTTGGCAGAACCAATACCTAACTTTGTGTTGAGTTCGGCGAACCGGTTGTTAAAATGGCACTTGTAATCAGGGTTCTCTCTAAGGTGGGCACCTGGGCAGCTGCCCAATGTGGAAATCACAAATTTACATTCCTAACTCTTTTTTAACATTCATCTGCACAACAGCGTATTCCAAGTGCCCATAGTAATGTTCATTCCATCCATAGGTGAAAAAAATTTGATGGAACTATACTTAGAATATTTATTGATTCATTTCATAAAACTCATTATACCTTCGTGAAATACTACATTTTAATTCCCTTGCATTTGTTACTTCAGTAGGAAGTGAGGATGCCAATCAAGAAGCAATATGGAAATATCTTAAATAACAGTTTTATTGTTTTTGTCAGGTATTATTTAATGTTTTTTCATTAATATTTTAAAACTTTCTTATAGCAATCTTGTTTTGGGTAACTCTTTTATTGTTCTTATTTAAGTACTAAATGCATGGAATAATAAACTACCTTTTGGTGTATCGTTTCTTAATACTTAACATGGTCATTAGGGCAGAGAACCAGTTGTTAAATTATTTGAATCCCACCACTGGACTGGACCCTTAGGATTGTTAGCTTTGGGCTTCCAAATACTCATGCTTACGCCAAGGTAAATGAGACCCCTATTATTTCTTTCTCAATTCCAGTTAATGCTCTAGTTTTATGTCTCTCCTGATCTGTGACTGCTATTTTTCTCACTGAGCCATTTCACACATTGAGTTCAACTTTTTCCTAGACTAGGAATGCTGCTGAGACGCTACCGTCACAATGATGTTTTGACCCAAGCAAACACTGGGTGTTTTATGTGCCACCTGGTAGCATCAAGAGCAGGAAGGGAAAAAATAATAATACTAATTGAATTTTCATTGTGTGTCAGGATGCTTCTGTGGCCTTTCCCATGTACTATTCATTTACTGTAGTTTATACAGTGATTTGTGTCCCCGGGCCAGTCGTCCTCCGGTCTGTGTCAGTGCTTCCCTGGGGCTGGCTGCGGTAGAAGTCAGTCTAATTAAATACCCCTCTCCCAACGCTGCCTTTTCTCCCACTCATCCTGCCTTTTAAGCCAGGAAACCTTCAAGTCCACCTTCCCTGCCCTTGCTTTCACCACTGACACCCTCAGAATCCACTCCAGTCCTACCACTCTGCCTTCCTCTCATGTCCTGACCCCAAACTTTCTACCGTGAACCTCAATCCTACCCTCAAATTCAAGCCAGTTGTAAGTGCCTCTATGCCCTCAGCTGCTGATACTGACTTCAGAGAAAGGGCCAACACATGATAAGAATCACATTTCTAACATTCCTACCATTTTTCTAACACTGTGTCCACCTGTTTTGAACCAATGGCATAATAAGTGAATCTGATTCTCCCAACAGGATAAAAATGAGTAGATGTTAACTTATCACACAATTTCTCAAAGCTTTTCTTCTCTTTGTGACCTTCCACATTTTTCTTTCCAAGTGGCAAAAGAACTACTAAAGGCTGAGGTTCTAAAATACAACAGAGTTTTCCTCAAAAGATTAGAGAGTAAAGATAAAATCATAGATCAAAAACTGCATAAACAGTCATATGAGCAGCCCTGAGACTTCTGTGAGCTGCTAGAAAAGAGAAAGTCCTCACCCTTCTATGTATAACCTCACACACACATACACACCATTTCATTTACCATTTTACTCTTCTCACATAGCATTTAAGGGATTAACCAAACCAAACAACAATAACAACAACAAAAACTTCATACAGACAACAGTGTGGTAATTACCAGAAAGAAAGGGGAGTTGGGGAGGTAGGAAAGGGTAAAAGAGGAGAAAAATGGTGATTAAAGGAAACTTGACTCAGGGTGGTGAACACACAATACAATATACAGATAAAGTATTATATTATAGAATTCTACACCTGAAACCTATATAATTTTATTAACCAATGTCACCCCAGTAAATTCAATTTAAAAATAGCCTGACCAGGCAGTGGCACAGTCTATAGAGTGTTGGATTGGGACACTGAGGACCCAGGTTTGAAACTCCAAGGTTGCCGCTTCAACATGGGATCATAGATGTAACCCATGGTTGCTGGCATGAGCCTTAAGGTCACTGGCTTGAAGCCCAAGGTCCCTGGCTTGAGCCAAGGTTGCTGGCTTGAGCCCAAGGTTGCTGGCTTGAGCAAGGGGTCACTGGCTTGTCTGGAGCCCCCTAGTCAAGGCACATATGAGAAAGCAATCAATAAGCAACTCAGGTGCCACAACGAAGAATTGATGCTTCTTATCTCTCTCCCTTCCTGTCTGCCACTGTCTGTCCCTTTCTCTCTCTCTCACAAAAAATAATAAATACATATAAATAAATAAATCTAATGTGTTGCATTGCCTCCATTTTCACAGCTGTATTCCTAAGCACAAGAACTGTTACACACACACACAAACACACACACACACACACACAAACACACACACACACACACACACATAAATTGCAACAGGGTTCCTGGTATTTGATTCTAGATGAAACTCTGTTTTGTTGTTGTTGTTTTTTAATTATGGTGCTGACTGAGAAATAAAGGTGTTAAGTTCCTAAGAGAACAATGAGTAGTTGTATCCAATCACCTTTCCAAGACTTGGGGTTTCAGGATAAGGCATTTCTATTTCCCTTCCTCTCACCCTTCAACAATATAGGAAGAGAAATGGGAGCCAGAAAGACTTTGTTAGGAAAGTACTGTGTGTTACGAAAAGAAAACTTTCCCTCCCTCCAGCTCCCCCTACTGGGAAGAGGTGAGCTTTCCTCCTTAATCCAAGGAAAGGCAGCCCTTCAAGCATTCTAAGAGCCCCATATGTCAGTATATGGTAAAGATTAAGATATTTTAGTTTATTTACCTTTCATGTTATACTATGAAGTAATAAAACATGTACATAGTTCATAAACATTTTTCTGAAACTGGTTTCAAGAAGAGGCTTCAAAACTGATTTGAGTAATGACAGCTAAGTGGAACAAACATGTCATTTTTTCACAGTGGTAATTTTGAAAGAACACACGTTTAGATATACCCTCTTTGTAGTACTTGTTAAAAAAAACTTCTCAGTCATCTATAGTCTCATGTTACCTGGCTTGTCACGTAACTGAAGGAGCTATGATATTCCCACCAATCATGAAGACTTCGGTGGGTGTGCATGTCTCACCTTTGCCCTCCTGCTTTCCTGTGCTCCCCACCGGCAGTGAAGTGTTGAGAAATGTCTAACAACTGGGTCTCCTGTGTGTGTGTGGGGTGGAGACACAAGTGATTTGTAAAGGTGTAATTACATGTGATTAGCCATCACAGCTAATTTCAAGCCACCAATAAGACAGCATGAAAAGTGGACCCAGGAACTGAGGAGCACAGCTGACCCTCAGCAGCCAGTGGGAGTGGCCTCCAGCACACCATGGAACTGGCCGGTGCGATGGTGTAAGATCCCTTCTATCGGCATCGTTGGTTCACTTAAAATATCGATATTTGAATGTACTATTACTGTTTATTTTGTGTTAAATCTCCTTCTTCAAACAATTTTAAATGGTTTACAAGGAACAAACATAGTGCCCAAGTACAAGCAGGAAGCAAGAACGGAAGTGAAGCCAGGTGAGTACTTAAAGCGGCGAGGGCACCACTCTGTAAATTGTCTAACCACTTTGCTGTACATCTGAAACTAATACAAAATAATACCGAATGTAAACTGTTATTGAAAAATTAAGAAAAAAAATAAAACTAAAAAATAATAAAATTGTTGTTCATTGTGTGGAAATCCCGGGTTCAATTTCTGGTAAGGGCACACAAGAGAAGTGGCCATCTGGTTTTTTTTTTTTTTTTTTTTTTTAAAGATTTTATTTATTCATTATAGAGAGGAGAGAGACAGAGAAGAGGGGGAGGAGCAGGAAGCATCAACTCCCATATGTGCCCTGACCAGGCAAGCCCAGGGTTTTGAACTGGCAACCTCAGCATTTCCAGGTTGACGCTTTATCCACTGCACCACCACAGGTCAGGCCCATCTGCTTCTTTACCCCTCCCACTTCTCTTTCTTTCTCTGTCTCTCTCTCTCTTCCCCTCCCACAGCCATGGCTTGAATGATTCAAGCAAAATTGTCCCCACATGCTGAGGGTGGCTCCATGGCCTGGACTCAGGCACTAAAATAGCTTGGTTGCCAAGCAACAGAGCATCACCCAGTAGGGGGCTTGCCAGGTGGATCCCCATGGGGGTGCATGCAGGAGTCTGTCTCTGCCTCTCCACCTCTCATTTAATAAAAAGAAATAAGAAAGAAAAGGAAACACAGGTGCTCCTCCACTTAAAATGGGGATGCATTCCAATAAACCCATCGTTAAGCTGAAAATATCCTAAGGTGAAAATGCATTCAGTACAGCTAACCTACCAAACATCATAGCTTACCTAGCCTACCTTAAATATGCTCAGAACACAATATCTAAAAACCACTGGCAACCCAGCACACTGTAGATAGATTATCAGTTGTTGACCCTCATGATCACGTGCCTGAGTAGGCACTCTATCTCCCTGCAACTGCCCAGTGTCATGAGATACTTCATATCTCAAATAACTAGCCAGGGAGAAATCAAAATTCAGAATTTGACGTACAGTTTCTACAGAACATGTATTACTTTCACACCATCATAAAAACAAAAATTGTAAGTTGAGCCAGCATAAATTAGAGACTGTCTGTATAGAAAAAGAAAAATATCATCTTTTTTCGGAGAAGTCTCGATAGATAAAAGACCTAATTGTGCATAGCATTGTAGGTAATAACCTTATTTATTTTTAAAAAGACAAAATAATAGTTCCACTGGTTTTAGATTCTTGCCATAATGGCCCCTACTGTACCTCATCTTAAAGCATAGTCCTTTTAGGTGGATTTGCTACTGTGGCTTTTGAAACACCTCAACATAATGGAGTGCCCATAGAACTTGCTCTTCCTTTGTACTAGGAGTTAGCTCATCGGCCATCCTTGAAGGCAGTTTTTTATCCTCTGCAAAGGAGAGAAGACCAGAGTAAAAAAGTTGGTAAAATTAATTTTCTAAAGAATAAAAGAGTTCTTCCCCTCAGGCTGATAGAAGGATGTACTAGCAGCAAGCCACGAAAGCCCAGGAATACTTTACAGTGAATAGTTTCCAAAACAAAATTTCTTCCAGGGCCTCTGAAGCTACACTCTATATACATTCAGTCTCTCAGCGGTAGCTCAAGTGGCGATGAAAATGATCATGGCCCAATTAAGATGCTCTCTCAGAAATTGAAATAAAAATATTTTGGACTAGCACTGATCTTTCTTAGAGGAAAACACCAAAAAGTCATACTGTTTTCAACCAAAAACAAAAAGGCATTAGGAGCATGACCTCAATTTCACATCTGCATTAACAATTCAAGAAGAACAAGTTTGCAATCATCTATGAATAGAAAAGTCTATCACTGGCCCAATTCAATTACATGTTGAACCGAAGCCAAGTTAATTTAAAAAAAAAGCAAAGCAAAGAGTTTCTGGATTTTCACACAGAACTTTTATAGAAGACTCACTTTGATTTTGGTATGCTACACATTCCAATTATATCCTTATAAAATTCAGTGAGTAGCATGAGGTCAGCCTAATTAAATGGCAGCTTGAAGACTCTCTTTCACTCCCTGGTTTGTCCTTGCTCAACTCCAAACACCTCATTTTCTAATAACTAGAAGGTTAGTATGGAGCTGAAGTTTAAAAGTCTTATGACTTTCCTGCTATATTAAATAGAGGAAGAGGCTGTTATAGGGTTTCATTTAAAACTCATTCTAAAAAACAAACAAACAAACAAAAAACTCATTCTAGGTATAGATAATATAATTTAGTTCCTCATCATCAAAGGGATAGGTCAGAGTCGCAGTACCATATTGACTCCTATTTTGTCACTTGCCATTATCTATTCTACTCTTCTTCATAGAAAGGTAGATAGAGAGGGGGTGGGGAGAGAGAGAGAGAAAGAGAGGAATAGATAGAGAAGATTGAGATATGATAAACTGTCTCAGGGGACTTGACTCAGATAGAAAGCATTTCTTCAGTCATGCAGAGGTGGAAGCAGTCCCAAAATGTCTTGGCAAAGTGTCAATTCAAAATTGCCCAGATTGACAGTAAAGAAACCTCCACCAGAGGCTAACCCCTTTGAGATGCCAGCAGGTAGAATGTGACTTCAAAGCTTAGAACTCAACTCTGAACATATCAAAAGTTGTACCTACCTAGGAAGTCACTTCTTGCTTGTGTCTATCAGCCAGCACTGCCTATGAATTTACTGAACAGAAAATGTCTAGCCAGGGATTCCAACAGTAAAGTGACATACAGCTTGGAATAGCTCCATGGAACTGACCCCATTTGGGGAAACAGATGACCACCAGACACTCAAGGAACTTTCATAATTGTGAGCTAAAGTAGGGCAGCCACAAGCAGGATGGGGCATGAGGACTATTTTAAGGATTCCCTGAAGCACAGCTTCAAATGACGAGGCTCAGCTTTGTCACATTGGTCTAAAGGGGAAGTACTTTGAAAGACCTTAGGCTAACTCATGAAACTCAGACAGAGCAAGTAAATGACTTAGATTCTGCAAACAGCATCTGCAACCACATTTATGAGAACAGAATGAGTCCTTTCAGATATACTTATTCAAACAATCAGTCCCTGTCATATTGGAATCGAAAAGTCTGTGCCTGTAAGAAATCTGGATTGGATAGAGAAATTAACTTGGAACAAGTTGCCTCAGCAATGCAAGTGGCAGGCAAAGAGTCAATATACAGTGTGTCCATAAAGTCATGGTGCACTTTTGACCGGTCACAGGAAAGCAACAAGACGATAGAAATGTGAAATCTGCACCAAATAAAAGGAAAACTCTCCCAGTTTCATACCTATTCAGTGCAGTTCGATGTGGGCTCATGCACAGATTTTTTAGGGCTCCTTAGGTAGCTATCCCGTATAGCCTATACAGACTCGTCACTGACTGATGGCCTACCAGAACGAGGTTTCTCCACCAAACTGCCAGTTTCCTTCAACTGCTTATCCCACCGAGTAATGTTATTCCTATGTGGTGGCGCTTCGTTATAAATGGGCCGGTATTCACGTTGCACTTGGTCATGGATTCGAATTTAGTGAGCCACAGAACACACTGAACTTTCCTCTGTACCATCCACATTTTGACTGGCATGGCCGTGGGCTGCTCCGCTGTATACACGGTGTTACATCATCATCTGCGCATGTGCACATGCTGCCACATCATCCTATAGAAACTGGGAGGGTTTTCCTTTTATTTGGTGCATATTTCACATTTCTGTTGTCTTTTGTTGCTTTCCTGTGACCGGTCAAAAGTGCATCATGACTTTATGGACACACTGTATATATATATTTTAAAAAAGTGTTACAGATCAATGGAAAAAAAAGTGCCTCATCATTTTAACTGAAAATAAAAGAATATGAAAGAGCAATTTCTTAAAGTAGAACTATATAGCCATCAGTAAATACATCAAAAAAAGTTCAACCTAAATAGTGAGCAAAGACTTAAAAGATATCATTACTAGACATCATTTTTCATCTATTTGAAGATTTTTTTAAAATGTAGTGTTAAGCAGATAACTGGAAAATGAGACTCATTCATTTACTTATGCATTAAATATTTACTGAGCACATAAGTCATGCCAAGCACTATTCCAGATGCCAAAAGTATAGTAATGATCAAATTAAGCGAAATCTTTGTCCTCTTAGAGCTTACATTTGAAAAGAGGAGAGAAATTCACAAATTATTAAAATAAGTTCAGACAATGCTAATCCTATACAAAGTAAAATAGGATAATTGGGTAAACAGTGACTGGAGAGGGTTCTATTTTAGACAGGTTGGGAAAGGCCTTTCAGAGAAGGTGATGTTTGAGTCACGATGGCAGCATGAGAGCAATTCTACCTCTAAAAATATAACTTGTGGAGGCCCTGGCCGGTTGGCTCAGTGGTAGAGCGTCGGCCTGGTGTGCAGGAGTCTCAGGTTCGATTCCTGGCCAGGGCACACAGGAGAAGCGCCCATATGCTTCTCCACCCCTCCCCTTCTCCTTCCTCTCTGTCTCTCTCTTCCCCTCCCACAGCCAAGGCTCCATTGGAGCAAAGTTGGCCCAGGCACTGGGGATGGTTCTGTGGCCTCTGCCTCAGGTGCTAGAATGGCTCTGGTTGCAACAGAGCAATGACCCAGATGGGCAGGGGGGAAAAAAAAAATATATATATATATATATAAAATATATATATATATATATTACTTGTGGAAACAATGTGAATGTCTAAAATATATTTACTTGTGAAGATTTTAATTGCAGTCTCTTTTATAATTGCAGCAAATTGGAAACAACATAAAAGGCACTCCAGCTTCCTGCATGTGTTCATCTCTCTTGGATCACTCATTACAGAGGCAGCCAGCTGCCATGTTGTGTGCTGTCCTATGGAAAGAACCACCTAGCAAGGAACTGAGACTTCCACCCCACAGTCAATGGAAGCTGTGCATTTTAAGGAATTGCCCAAACCATATGCTTTTCTATCTCAATCCCCCCAAAAAGAGGTTTGGCTATTAAAAATATTTGGGAAATGCATACAGTTCCTAACTTGCACTTGAAGATTCATATTGTACATTGACATTGACCTTCAGGAAAAAATTCTGTTTGAGTTTTTTTAGTTTTGTATTTACCAAAATTTGATTAGGTATCTTTTTCTTCCTTCTTTCTTTTCATCTTCTATAGCATAACAGAACTCATCATACTGTGGAACAGTTCTAGAAATGCTCCTCCAATTACATATCAGAGCTGCTAAAATTGTGAAGTTTGCAACATCATCCCTGTTGGACTAACAGAGAGGTGAATTAGAGCCCTTTATTTTAGTTTACTTTATTTTATTTTTGAGCCCTTTATTTTTTTTGTACAGTTGTGTGAATAGGTAGAGCCAGTGTCCTAAAAATTTGCCTTGTCTCCTTTCTTATTATAATCCATTGCCAAACGTGGATGCACAGAGGAATCATTCTTTAAGCATTAAATTCTTACATTATTATTATTATTATTATTATTTTAACATTGATTCAGCAACCTAAGTTCTTGAGTTTTGGATAAGAGAAGAATTAAGAGCCAAGACTTAAATTAGAAAGTTTATTTAGAATGTTTATTTATTCAGAGCTAGAAGAAGTGACTTGTAGGAGAAATGGTCTCAGGAAACAAGTTACAGCAAAAGAAGTGCCTTTGAAACTTAGGAGAGAAGGAGGGAGGGAGAGGAAGAAAGAGAGAGGAAGAGAGAGAGAGAGAGAGAGAGAGAGAGAGAGAGAGAGAGAGATGTGTCTTGAGAGACAAAAGAGGGAGGGAAGGTTCAGGTGAGGTTCGGGCATGCTGGGGATGGGGTGGGGAAAGAGAGATTGGGTGCCATGGGGACAGAGAGAGGTGTGGAAAGGTGCGAGTATGCTCCATAGAGAGAGCCGCACTACCAAATTTTTAAATCCTTGCCTAGCTGCCCTCCACTATATTGCTGACACCTGAAACAGAAATGTATGAATATTTAGCTATTCACTTGAAGAAAACCAAAAATAAATATTTACATCAAAACAAGAACAGCTGACCTGTGGTGGCTCAGTGGATAAAGCGTCGACCTGGAACGCTGAGGTCGCTGGTTCAAATCCCTGGGCTTACCCAGTCAAGGCACATACAGGAAGCAACTACTGCTTGTAGATGCTTCCTGTTTCTCCCCCATCTTTCTCACCCTCCCACTCTTTCTCTCTTTCTCTCCCTCCTCTATCCAAAAATCAATAAATAAAATCTAAAAAAATAAACATAAAAAAGCAAGAATAAAGAATGGAAATAAACTTAATACTGTGGTTACTGGCTATTTGGATGTTCATTGCAGGTTCCTAAAAGGTTTTATCTGGTGGAGATTTCTGAGACTTACCAAAAGACCTAAAAAGCTCTAATACATATAAAATCTGTTTGTTTATTTATTTAAAATATATTCCACCTATAAAAACAAGAGAGGCCCTGGCCAGTTGGCTCAGCAGTAGAGCGTCGGCCTGCCGCGCGGGGGACCCGGGTTCGATTCCCGGCCAGGGCACATAGGAGAAGCGCCCATTTGCTTCTCCACCCCCACCCCCTCCTTCCTCTCTGTCTCTCTCTTCCCCTCCCGCAGCCAAGGCTCCATTGGAGCAAGGATGGCCCGGGCGCTGGGGATGGCTCCTTGGCCTCTGCCCCAGGCGCTAGAGTGGCTCTGGTCGCGGAAGAGCGACGCCCCGGAGGGGCAGAGCATCGCCCCCTGGTGGGCAGAGCCTCGCCCCTGGTGGGCGTGCCGGGTGGATCCCGGTCGGGCGCATGCGGGAGTCTGACTGTCTCTCCCCGTTTCCAGCTTCAGAAAAATACAAAACAAAACAAAACAAAACAAGAGAACATATTGGCCGTAATTCAAAGCCATGTCACATTGGAAAGGTATTTCTTAAATCTCTGCCTGGCATAAAGGTTGACAGCTACAGAATGTACAGACTAGGAGGAAGCCAGGACTGCAAAGCCCACTCGCGCATCATGACGGGAGAAGAGCTCCAAAAGAAGAGAAACTTTTCTCATCTGATTAAAGAAAGACAAAATTGTCAGATTGCAAGAAATCAAGTACTTGATAGTGAAAGATATCTCAGTTTTCTCTGTGCTGTGACAGTGTCAATATTCAGTGAAATGATATTCTCAGCCATCAGCTATTGAGCCATCTTTGTTTTCCAATGTCATCACCCCGTGCTTACAGCCAGGAAGCAAGACCTGAGGGAAAAGTAGAGAGATGAAACACTGACCCAATCCTGCGAGGAAGTTCCAGCCCCAGCTAAGAACACAGAGGTGAAGCCCAGTCTGCCAGATAGCAGGTTTCTCAGCATTAAGAGAGGAAAGGTCTGTGAGACCCTTGACTGGCTCAGGAGCAGCAGATGGCTTCTCCAGCTTCCCACACATGCATGAACATTTCCTGAGCAGCCGTGGGCCCGGCTGCAGAGGAGGAGGGCTACAAAATCCTCTTCCTGACTGGGGCAGAAGTATGAGGCAACCTGTTCTCATGGCCACACAAGCCCTTGTGGATTCTGCCTAATCGGGGCAACAGCTCTGTCACTCAAGGCAGCAGAAAGTGGCAGTTGGAGTATGTCAGCCAGACAGTAGCAAAAGAAAAGGGGCGGCAAGGTGTGAATTTTCTAGTTGGTGGAAGATCAGGTAGCTTGAAGCATACCTCAGCCAACTAGACACAGAATAAAGGGAGACGTTGAAAGACACCCAAGAGACTATTAGTCCTTTTGTTCCAAAGGGAGATGCTTAGAAAGGCAACTATAGCTTCAAAGAATTATTATAGTATCAATTTGCTCCCCTCTGTACCCATAGGCAGACTTGATGGAGAGAAAGAAGGAACTTTATGGGCATTACCATTTTCTATCTTCTGACAAAAAAATGTCTTCCTCTTCTCTAAGTATTTCACTGGCTTGAGTTGTCTTAGTTTGGGTTTCTCCTGAGGCTCACACTTAGACAAGATTTGAGCGTGAATAGTTGAGCTGGGAGATAGTTCCAGGAAACCCTGGGAGGGTGCAGAGAAGGGAGACAAGGAAGAGAAGGAGGGCAGTGAAGACACCATGATCAAGGCAGTGGCCACTGTAGACAACTCGAGTTAATCCCAGTGGGAGCTCCAGGAATTGGTGTGGGACACTCGAGGGAGCTGGGCATTTTCCCCATCAGTGATTGGTTAAAGGAAAAAATCCCCCTTAAGATCCAGCCTCAACTGACAGCCAGAGGGTCTGCAGACAAAGAATCAATGGTGATGACAGAAGTCAGGCCTGCCTGTGTAGAAATGGTAGCTTGTAGAACACAAAGGCAGTTTCTGTCTTTTGTGATGACTTGCTTTTTCACTTTTATTTAAACTTGACTTCTTGCCCTAATCCCTCTAGCCCTTCTGAATCACTGTCTTTTTCTAAAACAGCCTGAGGCTCACCTGTCTACCTGACCCTTCAGGCCAACTTACATGCACTGCTGCTTAGGCCTGGTCAGACCCCTCCACACTCGTTTCCTACCCCCCACTGGACTCGGTTAAGATGCTGGGATGCAATTAGATATCATATAGAGGATTGCTGGTGGAAATGTAGTTTCTGTACCAGCATACATATTTGAATAACCTCTGGCAGCAACCAGATCACCACTGTGAAAACTTGATCACTGCCGTTTCTTCAATGGGCTATTCAATTTAATTCACTTGGTTGCATTAATCATTTTGTAGTTAATCAAAAAGAAAAAGTACACACAAAATTTTTCTCTGTATATTGACTTTAATTATAAATCACTTTCTTGCTATTAAACATCAGATAATCAGACTTTTCTAAGTCCAATATATAAAACCTCTGACTTCCTCACAACAAAGCATACCAAGACATACCAAATTTCACATAAAACCTAAAATAACACTAATATATAGTACAAGTAGGAATGATGTGATGAACACACAGCCTGTATAAAGTAGAAATAATGGTACAGTGAGTGTCACTTCCCAGAATCAGGAAGACAGGGAGCACCCTGGAGGGCTGCCAGGGCAAGCAGGTCACTAAATGCTACAGCTTCACATGTGTCTGCCTGCCTTGATGTTGAAGGTCAGGGTTCATTGGCTGTGGCTGATGTCGCTGGTGTGAAAGGTTTGAAATATGACATTAGCCTCACACAACTTTATGATAATAGAACACTATGCTTTGGACACTCATCAGTCCACTCCAGCAATAGACTTTTCATTTTATCCATTACTGGATGCCGCCAGACGAGACCACATTGCTTCTCCTAGCAGAATCAGTAGCGCAGGCATACCTCAGAGATATTGCGAGTTCAGATCCAGACCACGGTAATAGAGCCAGTTCTAATCCTTCTGCTGGTGGAGGGTCTTGCCTTCAGTTTGTAAAAAACACAACATCTGTGAAGCACAAGAAAGCAAAGTGCAATAAAACGAGGTATGTCTGTCATTTCGGCAACTTGACAAGATTCTTTCTCTCTGAGGGTTGATAGTACAAACAGTGGATGCGGGCAAGTTCAAAGTTTTTATTTTATTTGCTTAACTATGTCCAGTTTTGTGCTAAACATAACACCCTTATGAGCTCTTAGACTTTTCTGATGCCTTAGGCCACATCTTGCTAACGGATCCGCAAAATAAATCTAGAGGAAGCACGGATGCTCACAAACAGAGTTCAGAGTTACCGCGGGTTCGGGCTGAGCGTCGTTCCCAGGCAGGGAGCTTGTGGGCCCACTCTCACTGCTCAGTGTGAGGCCTGCTTTTATTAAAGTCACTACAACTTAATAAAAATAAACACCAAGCATAATTTCTGCTTTTTGCCTTTATTCATAAAAGTGAAAATCCTGTTCGGATTTCTTTTGATTAGCAAAAACAGGTACTAATGTAGGTCTTTTGAAAGAGCAAAGTGGTTGTAAAGTGAACATTCGAAAAGTAGGAAATACCTGTATTTTCCACACCATCTTTCTACAGATTTTAATTTAGTAGTAAATATACTGTATTGGAAATAGCAAGAGAAGGTGCTTCCTTTCTCCTCCCCCTCTAAATTCTCCCCTCCACTTGTAGGCCCTGGCTACCCTCTGAGGTAATGTCTCTTCCATGGGTTTTAGTATTTTACATACTCAGTCCTCATGACAATCCATGAGTGAGGGATACACTATGACTATCTCCATGTTATAGATGAAGAAATAAAAGCACAGAGAAGTTCAGTAATTTTCCCAGATCACACAGCTAGTAAGAGATGAAGAAGGGATTTACCCATGCAACCTGGACCTGGAATCCAAGACTCCCAGGAGTTGTTCTCAGTGTCACTTTACCTTTTCCAAAAATTTTTTCCCTAAAGTCTAAGGTCTGCTGATCACTTGTCATAGCCCTGATAATTCTTTAATCAATCTTGTTTAAATATTTGTATGTTTTATGCCCCCAGTAAATTGTTATTTGCCTTTGTAGCTCTCACAGAATCTAGCACCCTGATTTGTACATAGATCATCTTACTTATATGTTTCTATGTTGATTTATATTTATACTTATTTAGTTTATATATGCACAAATTTGTAAAATCTGCCATATCTTAATTCAAGTCAACAACACAATGATCTATGCATGACAACACAACACTATGCATGAGAAAACCAAGCTATTCCTCATGCTTGAGTTTAACCACACAGTCACATAAATATGACAGCACTCTCAGCATATAACACATTAGAAAATACTCACTCTCTGAAGGTCTTATGCTATTTATCAAACTCAGTACAAATTTAAGTCTCTCACGTACATGTGTTTTCTAATATATTTTCCCCATTTCTGAAACATCTCAGCTGTTTCACATCACATGGCACTTAGAAATAAAAAAATAATCGCAGTATGTTTTTAGAATGTGATGTGCAGCTATATTTTTGTATTTCTGTAACCTTCCCAAAAATGGTGACAATTCACCAATTCTTTATGAAGATTCGGGCCTAGACACACATGATTTTCTCACCTACACTAGTCACCAGTTGTAGTTAGTAAGAGTAGACTCTTTAGCACTAGTGAGAAAAGAAAGGGAAGTTTCACAATTTGAAGAAAGAAAAGCAAAGCAAAATAGTTGAGATAAGGAATAAAACTAGTAAACAAAAACTGAAGACACTTTCAGAAAAACTTTTAAACTTAAAAACTTATAACTTTTTAAAAACTACACATTTATAGAAAAAAATACCTTAATTCAGACATGTCCATAGTGCTTAAAATATCAAAGAAAAGCTAGTTTTCATACTCCTCTAAAAATGCTTTATTGCTTTCAAACCCTTTTCTTTTTTTTTTTTTAATTTTTTTTTAATTTTTTTATTTATTCATTTTAGAGAGGAGAGGGAGAGACAGAGAGAGAGAGAGAGAGAGAGAGAGAGAGAGAGAGAGAGAGAGAAGGGGGGGAGGAGCTGGAAGCATCAACTCCCATATGTGCCTTGACCAGGCAAGCCCAGGGTTTCGAACCAGCGACCTCAGCATTTCCAGGTCGACGCTTTATACACTGCGCCACCACAGGTCAGGCCTCAAACCCTTTTCAACAAGACAATTGCCGGTTTTTCTGGTTTAGGAATGTTTTATTGGGTAGAGAATGAACATGGAGGTATATTTTGGAAATCATCTAAACCCAGAACGGGATGATATTGATAAGAAGTTTGATAGAACTTGATAAAACCTGGCCCTTAATTCTAGCCCAGGTTCTTCTGGGTGTGGGATTTCTTACCTTCCTACCTCCCCTCTGCAGTAATTGCTTCAGCCACCAAAACAGGGTTGAGCTGAAAGATCTCTAAAGCTCCTTCTTCAAGAATTCTATAGACACTGGCCAGTTTGCTCAGTGGGTAGAGCATTGTCCCAGCATGTGGACGTCCCAGGTTCAATCCCTGGTCAGGGCACACAGGAGAAGCAATCATTTGCTTCTCTGCTCCCCCCTCCCTCTTTCCTTCCTGCAGCCAGTGGTTCAATTGGTTCAAGTGTCGGCCTCAGGTGCTGAGGATAACTCAGTTGATTCGAGCATCAGCCCCAGACGGGAGTTGCCAGGTGGATCCTAGTCAGGGTGCATGCAGGAGTCTGTCTTTCTATCTCTCCTTCTCGTACTTAAAAATAAAAAAGGATTTAATCAAAAGAATCTGAATTCAGCAGCCCACTTTTCACATCATAATTTATATGTTTGACTGAAGTAGAATAATAAATAGTGCAATCATTAATACATTTATGCAGTAAAAAAAAATGCTTCCCCTCTTATTTTCTAAGCTATTTTCTTTTAATTTTCCCTCTCATATTGTATTAACCAGCTATTTCCCTAAACTGACTAAAACCAATCTGTTGTTTAGAAAGTCGTGTAGACATAGATTAGGTGAGGTCATGTTTGAGGTGAAGATGGCTTTAATATGTTAGTGTCTAAACAGGGATCAACAAAACTCTTTTTTATTATTTTTATTTTTAAGTGTGAGGAGATAGAGAGATAGACCTCTGCATGCACCTCAACCGGAATTCACCTGGCAACCCCCATCTGGGGCCAATGTTTGCATCAGCTGAGCTATTCTCAGCACCTGAGGCTGACACTTGAACCAATCAAGCCACTGGCTGTGCGAAGGGAAGAGAGAAAGAAGGGGAAGAGGAAGGGGAGAGAAGCAGATTATTGTTTCCCCTGTGTGCCCTGACCAGGAATTGATCCCAGGACATCTATACACTGAGATCTATCCACTGAGCCAACCAGCCAGTGCCAACAATACTTTTTTCTTCTAACATTTAGAAGGAATGATTTAATGATATCATTTTATTTTGACTAAATTATTAAACAAAGTATGGCAGTTTTAACAATATGAATATTACAATTTAGCTTAGAGTATTATTATTGTATAATCTGTGCTCAATGAAGGAAATTACTATATGTCGAAGGATTACCTGTATCCTAGAGACAATAGTGGAATAAATTTGTCTCATCATTTTAGGGATCTTCTGAATTGTTAATTGGATTTTCTGATGACACACTAATAATAGTGGCAGTCAGGTTCTCAAGGCTGGTGTGAAACATTTGCTTGCACTGTTGATGTTATTGTTCAATTCATCTAAAATAAGAATGATATAGCACTCAGCTATTCCAGAAATAGAGCTATCACTTCTAAACAATTACTAATAACAGTGCCACTCTATAGATAAAGAAAATTTATCTTCCACTAAGTTTATGATCTATTCAATAAATAGACTCCAGTCTTAGGATAAATCACAAAGATAGATCTTACTATGTATTGAATTATATCCCCCCTCCCAATTCATATGTTGAAATTCTAACCCCCAATGTCACTATATTTGTAGACAGGACATTTACTGAAATAACTGAGGTTAAATGAGGTCCTAACAATAAGGCCCTGATCTCATAAGATTAGTGTTCTTATTAGAAGAGGAAGAGAGACCAAATTTCTCTCTCTCTGCCAGGTGAAGAAACAGCAAGAAGACAGCCATCTACAAGCCAGGAAGAGAGTCCCCAGCAGAAACTGAATCAGTCAGAACCCTGATTTTGGACTTCCAACCTCTAGAAATGTCAGAATTTCTATTGTTTAAGGCATCCAGTCTATAATAGCCTGTGCTGACTAATATAGACCCTATGATGGAAGAAGAAAATTCATACTCTTAAGGTAGAAGAATATTTCATTAAGGTGTGTGTGTTTGTGTGTGTGTGTGTGTGTGTGTGTGTGTGTGTGTGTGTGTATGGGGGGAGACAAATGGGGATAGACCAGGCATGGCCAATGTACGGCCTGCGTAATGTGGCCCACGATTAAATTTTTAATATTCTCTGGTACTTTAAAATCTCAGCTACTCAGAAGTGAAAGTGTCTTTGATTATTGGAAATCAAGATACAGTGGTACCTTGAGATACAAGTTTAATTCGTTCTGTAACTGAGCTCGTAAGTCAGTTAACTTGTATATCAAACAAATTTTTCCCATTTAAAATAAGTGAAATAGATTTAATCCATTCCAGCCCTGTGAAACATCCCTGAACCAACCTAAATTATGAAAAAAGATGTTTTTAATTAAGAAACACACATGTACACTTTACCAATGCATAACAAAATTACAAAATAAAAGAAAAAAGTGTTATTTAGTACTGTATTCTTACCTTGGAGACAGACGAGTGCAGCTAATGGAGGTGAATGGTGGAGGAGGAGGGAGGAAGGAAGGGATGCAGGCACTATAGACACGTAAACTAAAACTGCACTTTCTTAACACTAAATGTAAACTAAAACTGCATTTTCTTTACTTTAATAAAAACTAAAACTGCACTTTCTCTACTTAAAATGAAATCACAAAAACTAGTGGTAGCTTCCCAAATCACAACTTGTATCTCGAAATTTCGATCGGATCTTGAACAAAAATACGGACCAAGTCACAGCTCATATCTTAAAAAATTTGTATGTTGGTCTGCTCATACCTCAAGGTACCACTGTACAGTATTTAAGAAGATAGTGATATGCAGAAAAGAATTCCACATGTGACTAATCTAGGGTTAACTTTCAATAATTGGTGGAATGGATTCATGATACTGCTTTATTTTTTTAAAAAATTCCATTATAAAGATTTACAACTTTTGTACTCATCTGTACTTGATACGAACTGTTTGATGTTTAGTGGTGATGTAAAACCCACATTCTTTTAGGTGGAGTTTGATAGTGTGCACCCAAGGTCAAACAATTCGTTATTTTTGTGGTCAAGTGTGCTGAATCAAGTGGCACTGTAGCACAGACAATAGCTGCAGTTGATAACTGAAAACGTGTCCAGGCTGTTTGTAAAATGAAATAATTCTTTTATTTGTGATATAACCCCTTCAAGCTCATTCTATTAATTAAATATTGTTTCAATTGATTGTGATACAGTTTGGATATTTATACGGTATGTAATTATATTTTTATTAAAATATATTTTTATTAAAATAATATTGTATATTAAAATTTTTCACTCACATTTATTCATAAACAAATTACATAATAAAATTTTGTTTACTTAAATGAATCGTTTTTGTATTTAACATTTTTTAATTTTAATATTTCGTCTGGCCCGTGAAAAAAGTTTTCTTTCTAATCTGGCCGGGGGGCAAGAACTGTTGGCCATACCTGGGATAGACAGACAGGAAGGAAAAAAGATGAGAAGAATCAACTCATAGTTGTGCAACTTAGTTGTTCATTGATTGCTTTCTCATATATGTCTTGACTGGGGGGCTCCAGCCAAGCCAGTGACCCCTTGCTCAAGCCAGCGACCTTTGGGCTCAGGCCAGCGACTATGGGGTTATGTCTATGATCCCACGCTGAGGCCATGACCTGGCGCTGAAGCCAGATGAGCCCACGCTCAAGCCAGTGACCTCAGGGTTTTGAACCTGGGTCCTCAGTATCCCCAGCTGATGTTCTATCTATTGTGCCACCACCTGGTCAGGCACTATTAAGTAATGTACAATATTTTTTATTGTCTTCTTATAGTTATTCTTTGCTTATTTGTTTTTTAGAAATAGATATTTCCAACATGGTACAAGACTAGGTTGTTCAATGAAAGGCAGGAAACAATTGTGTACCCGACATGTACTCTTTTACAAGATATTCTGTGTTCTTTAGGAGCCCAACCTGAGCTTCTGACCTTTAGATTAGCAGGTAGGCTTATATCTCTTTACATCAGCCAGTGATACTTGTGCCTGATTCCTTGACCTGGCTAGAATTACTCTATTTTTCTGATTCGCTTACAGGACCTGTTTAAGGAATTTAACATAGTACTATAAATTTACAGATCTCATGAAATTGGTAAAAGTAAGTTCATGTGAGCATGCTGTTGTTTGAGCCCTGGTTTCAGATTCATTTTTATTTGCCCAAGTGGGAGTACAATAAAAATGTTTTAGAAAAAAAAATAGTGTTTGCTTCTCTTCATAAGAGTCAGAGCAGACAAAAAAGCTGGGTGAGAGCTGAAAGACTCACAAAGATAGAAGTAGATTAAATAACAAACATATGCTGTGAAACACATTTCTGGAGCATACACTATGCAGTGTGTACTCTGGGGAGCATAAAGAAGTAGAATCTCACCCTTCATGTGGTATAAGATGATGTTATGAAACAGCACAGCAATAAATCAATCAACCTGCATTTACTCAACCCTAACTATGCTATTCCATAATGACATTACAGCATATTTCTTTATCTTAAAAAAAATCTGTGGCCTTTTTCTGACTCAAGGTCAAGGCAAGAACTAACAGGTTGGAAAAAAAACCCAGGATTATCGTCGATACCTTTCAGTCAAAACCATCTTTATAAGTACCTAGAAAGTCATAAACCCATCTCAAAAATTTTTTTCTTGAAGTTGATGGGATACAAATAATAAGTTCTGTTATCAAAAACACCAGGCAAGATGGCCTTTCCATCTAATGAAGCACTAGGCTATGGACTGAGAACTAGAGAGAAGTCAGGTCAGGGAGGAGTTAACTAAAAATGGTGCCTTTTGAGATCACTGAGTATAGGTTGTATGACATAAATGGCCACCAACTTCTTTATGGAATAATAAATCACATGGGGAAAACATGCAGTATTGCATGGTGGCAGGGGCCCCACATAACTGGCACAAATCCACTGACAAAATGTTTTGGGTCCCTTGGTTTTCTCAATGAGCCCTAAGATGTAGAGAGTTATGCCAAGAGGAATGAAAGTTTAACAGAGAAAAGATAAATTTTACCTTAACAAAGGGCACATGAAGCAGCAATCTTCTAAGATCCACAGGTATCTTGAATTTATTCAGATCCTATGTGCTTTATAGGTTATTTTTTATGTTCTGAACAATGTCTGCAATGGAACTAATAATTGTCTTTTTTATCAACTCTAGCATGGAAGAAAATTAAACATTTATTTTATATTTGGTTTGAGGAAACTTTTTTTTTTGAGAGAGAGAAATGAGAAGCATCAACTCGTAGCTGTGGCACTTTTGGTTGTTCATTGATTGCTTCTCATACATGATTTGTCAAGGGGGCTCCAGCCAAGCCAGAGACCTTGGGCTTCAATCCAGTGACCATGGAGTTATGTCTACAATCCCACGCTCAAGCCAGTGACCCTGCACTCAAGCTGGTGAGCCTGTGCTCAAGCCAAATGAGCCACTCTCAAGCTGTGACCTTGGGGTTTCAAACCTGGGACCTCAGTGTACTGGGACTTCAATGTCCCATGTCGATGCTCTATGCACTGTGCCACCATGGGTCAGGCTGTGGAAACTTCTTTTAATAAGAGATGAAGTAAGTGAGGTTTCAATTTTACCTTCAGAGTAATTTAGGTTAATTTGTTTATTTTCAAAGGGCTCTGTTAGAGAACAGCTTTACCTAGTTCACACTGTATTGCCACGCATGGTTTTGTGTACTTGCTTTTAGGCCTGGGATGTGAGAAGCAGAGTTTGCTACACCCCAAAAATAGGCCTTTGGAGATGTTGATTATTTGACGCTGGTTATTTTTAAGAAACAAAAAGACTCAGGAAAAACTTCTGAACTTAGCCCTAACTACCTAAAAGAATTTAAATTAAAAAACTGTTCCAGAAAGAAAGATATCATCACAGATAAGTATAGTTTAATATAAGGAATATGATAGATGAGAAAGAACCTTGTCAACCAAGCCCATTAGATGAAAGCCCTTTCTATGTCCCATTGTTAAAGATGGCACACTCACGCGCGCACGCATGCGCACACACACACACACACACACACACACACACACACACAACTACACCATTTATTTATCAAACATTTGCTTCCCATCTCCATAGGAATTGAAATCCTAGACTACTATCCCGCCCCCTTCTCCTTAGTCCAGAATGGCATCTAAACCTCAACTGCCCAATGTGTCCTCCAGGCCACATATTTTCATAAAACTCCCAAATGTATCATACATATGTAATAAATTTGGTTATTTTCTTCTGCTAATCTATCTCATGTTAATTTAATTCTTAGATCAGCCAGAATTTAGAAGGATGGAAAGAAAATTATTTTTTTCTCCCTCAGAGAGGAAAGAAAATGTTATCTTACCCTCACATCTGTCAGAATGCTGGAAGATAGTGACAGCTGGCTTAATATTGACAGTTCATAGTGGGAGCGGGGTTGAGGGGCTGGGTAAAAAAGTGAAGAGATTAAATAAAAAAAAAAAAAGGAAGAAAAAAAGACTCATAGACACATACAACAGAATGGTGATTACCGGAAGGCAAGGCGGTGGGGGAGGCAGAAGAGAGTCAAAGAGAAGTAAATGGTCACAGAAGGAGCCTTGACTTGGGGCTATGAACACACAATACAAAATACAGATTACGTTATAGAATTAGACACCTGAAACCTATGTAATTTTATTAACCAATGTCACCTCAATAAGTGACATTTTAAAAATAAATAAATAAAAATCAAAGAATGGCTAAAATATGCTTCTGTTGCCAAGAATAGAACTTCCAGATGGCTGGCACCAGTGCCAACATACCAAGAAATTATTTTTATTTTTTGAAGTTAACTTGTTTTTTAAAAAGAGGGCTTAAAGGTGAAGGGGGCTTTCGTGAACAGGGTTGAGATTGAATGAAATTATTTGCTCTACTTGCTCCAAGCATACTCTTTAACTTAGCTCATCTTTAGATCTAACCCCATATTCACTCCCAAACACCATAGCTCTTTGTTATAATGAGTGCCAGGGCCAGAACCTAGTCTTCAGGACGTGCTTTGGTTTTGGTAATACACATTATCTCTGTGACAAGAAAATATGAATTTTATTGCAGACTGTAATTATCTATGGCAAATTCTACATTACATCTATAATCCTCAGAGGGTAGTAAATTAAGTCTGTCTGACCTGATATAGCTTGCTTTCATAATGTGGACTCAGAGTTATTAATGTCACCCTATTAGTATGAGGCACAAAAACAAAGTTATTATAGTATTTGGTTTATCACTGATACATACTTGACTTTAATTAAGCAAATTAATATTTCCACTTAGGTATATGAAGGGACTGTGTCAGGCACCTGGGAGACTCAGGGGTGTTAAGCACAGCTTAAGAAACACTTTCACCATGGCATTCTGGATCTACAAGCCCTAGAGTTGTTGCTATGCCAAGTTCAAGTCTATAAAACTCACACCACTTTCCACCTGCTTCAATTCATCCTTCTTCACTTTTAAGAAATGTCCAAAGGCCTCAGGCAGAGGTATTTAAACTCTTCTCACACCACGAGCCTAATCTGGCTGGCTGGACTTCCATTCCTAGAACTCTTTCTGCCACACGATTCATCTGGCACTGACTCCTGCAATGCTGCTGCCTGGCTTTAGCGTTTAATTGTATCCTATTTACACATTACCTTTCCCAGTGCCTCTGAGAGCCTGTCAAGTGTGCAGCCAATGTTGGTACTTTTCCCGTCCTCCCCTCCTCCCTTCCCACAGTGCCTTATCCCATGTACATTTTGAGTAAATTGCTTTGAAATAAATCCCTTTATTGAAGAGGACTGACTATATTCCTAGAAAAATGTTATAATGCAAACTGGTTCTGTGACACTAATAGTTTATATTCTAGCCCCGTGTGAATATTTTTCTAAAAAAGGCCCAACTCTAACAAACATTTCTTCCAAGGAGCACTTAGAAACCAAATCTGAGTGGATAATTCTGTCTTACTAATGGGCTATAGAAAATAAAATAGTGACATATCTAAAATTATTTGATTTGGAAATAATCTTACTGTTTTAGGATTGAACCACATGATTTTCTACTTCTAATAATTTGGAGTTTGTATCCCTTATAGTGAAAAGGGTAGATGAAATGTTTAATAAGTAAAGGCTAATTGTAAAAGAGTTTGTTGGCTCAATTCTATAAAAAATAGTACTTAAAACAAAGGGAAGTATATTTATGAAAAACCCTCTGAGACTGTTCTTTGAATAAGGAAACCATGTGTTAATTGACTTCACACTACAGAATCTGCATCTTCATCCAACAAGAGGCGCCCTCCTTAGTGACCTGCAGCACAGATGGAAGGCACTGGGCCTGGGTAGGTCCTACTGGTCTGGAAGACGAGAGTTTCATGCTCCCGCCCCACAAGCGAGCAAGGGGTCTGCCCTAGGAACAAGTATATTTTCTGAACTATGAAGAGAAACAAGAGAGCACGTCTGTCTTACATTCTCTGGGAGTCCTGGTGAGACTGTTAGGCTCGCCTTTGTCTGCAGGGGTGGAGGTAGACTTCCGGGCTGCACACATACAAACTCTGGCCGCCAGAATCTAAAAGGATCTAATGACAGTACACCCTGCTGCTGCCCAGGCCAGAGCCCCAAGATGCTATTAGTCCTCCAGATTGGAGAGTTCACACAGCAGTTACGCTCTCATAGTCAGCATGTGATCCTGTTCTAGTTCTCCACATATTTACAAACCTTTAAACTGGGAGTCCTAATCAACTCTCCACCATTCCCATGTACACACACCAGCCCACACCCACCTCTTCTCCAATCTACACACAAGCTGACCAGCATTTTCTTTTATCTGGGGAACCAACATAATCAGGCACACAAAGTCTTAGAGTTGTCTTTGGAAACAGACCTTCCCTTTATGAAAAGCATTAGTAAAATGCACTGGTGGTATTTTGTGGCATGTTTCCCTCTGCAGAGGTCTTGGCATTTGGTTGGTATGGTTATGTCCATATAGAAAGTTCTTAGTAAGTGTGAAATTTCTAAGATCATTGATAATAACTTCTTTGTCATTTCCCTTTGAAAGGCCTCCAACAGGCAAAAGAAAGCTTTACCAACTGAACAATGTGCATTTGTCCTTCGACAAAACACCATGCCATATCATATCACATTATGTAAACTAAAGTCAACTGAGCTCACTCTATATGCTAGGTATTATGCAGCTGCTTTTCCATGCTATGTATTTAATCCTCCCAATACTCCTGGGATTTGCATATTACTCCAATTTTTACCAATGAAAAATGGAGGCTTAGAATGGCTACACAAGTAATTAGTAGTGTTATGCGTTCAAACTCAAGTCTTCTGAACCTAACTGCAGAATATTTTGTAACTACATCAAAGTGCTTCTCATTTGTTTATTAAGCTCCCAAAGATAAATCACAAAATACCAGAAATTTCAAAGTTAAGAATTATTCAATAAAGGGCCAGGCTCCTTAGACAGAAAATAGAATATATTTGATCAGCTTAAATCCCAGTATGCCATCTTTTCTTAGAGCCAAAGTTAAATTGGTGTGTTTTCAAGTTGTATGTTTGAAATATAAAAATAATATTGGTGTTCAGTAATTTTGTGAATGGAAAATATCCTCCTCAGTTCATGCCCTCATTTCTATCCTATTTCTCATGGCTCAGTTAGAGGTCAGGAGAAAAGCATTTCCTTGTGTCGTGCACAAACGTCTACTTCATGTGGGGACTCTGGGATCCACTAAGACAGAAACCTGAGGTTGCTATGGGAAGCTGAAGGAAAAAAATCGTGCTTCTCCTGTGTTTCCCTACATTGAGCCTCAGTCTCACTGCCTCTGAAGAGAAGGGGTTACTTATAAATCCTTTGCTTTACATCCCAGTCTTTAATCTTTCACTAATAAGAGCACTGGATCAAAGTTCATCAAAATTTATTGCCCTGTCCAAATGTTTAGTCAACGGGTTATATGCTATTAGAGCCATCCAGAGTGGTCTGTTTCCATAGATAAAAATAATAAAAATTTATGACTCTGCATGATTTTAGCAAAAGGAAATTGAATTGCATCTTCAAGTCCAAACTTAAGCACTGCTAGTAATTGAATAAAGTAATGTGATAATTATTTTGTTGTGATAATTCATTGTTGTATAAGTATCATTGTCTCTAGGTTATTTTATTGAAACCAATCAGTGCCTCTTACTTACGGATTGAGATTTCTGGTATTCTTAGAGCTTTCCTATGTTCTCTGAATCCAACCCTCAGATAGCGACATGAGTGTCAGGGAAAAGAGCATGAGGATGCTAAGAAGTTTTCAATATTTGTTTAAAGGAAACATGGACAGAATAAAAGCTTCAACAAACAACATCTACTGAGCTTTTAGAGAAGAATCTGTACACTTGTTCTTTCTTTACTTATGAGATACAGTGCAACCCATGGAAATTTACTTACTTCACTGATTCTCAAACTTTGGAACATATCATGAGCTTTCTCAGAGCTGAATACATATGCTCTTAGTTCAGAAACCTGTTCCTCACACCCCTGGATATTCTAAATCAGCAGGTTTGGATAGAGACTAAAATTTCACTCCCTGTTTTCAGCACTTTTCATCACCTTCCCTGATTTACTCTTCTTCCAAGCACCTATCACCTTCTCAGATACTAGGTAAGTAAATTACCTAGTGAGTATATTATCTCTATGTCAGTCTTTTCCCATCTGTTTTATTCGCCAGAATGGTATCTGGCAGAGTGGTGTTTGAAAGGAAGGCAAGAAGGCAGACAGAATGATTGATCTGCTATGTGATCTTCTCAAAACCCTTCTAGTCTAGTGTGAGAGCGAGATGGCAATCCCAAGGCTAAAATGTCCACCTAAATTCCTGACAAACTGCATGCCAGGACTTCCACAGGCTATTGATGACAGTTTTTAGGATTGGCACACATGAGACCCATTTACCTCACTCTCACCTCCTGGCTGGATTCCCTGCTTGTCCTTATTACTATGTCAGACTGTGTCAAATGTCAAGAAAACCAGGAAGGTTAATGAAAATATTGTCAAAGACTAAGACAGGGATGAATTTTTTTCTTTCTCTTCTACACATGAAGGAAGGAAGGAAATGTGAGAGAAGGAAATAAGAGATAGACAACTGAGAATTCTCTAGATTGATCCTAGAAGTAATTGAATGGGACTTTCCCCAAAATCTGCCTAGTTATAAGTGTTAATCAATTAATCAATAATTAAGAAGCCTCAATAAAATCTACAGAGCATATCATTTTGGAGCCATAAAAAGCCAAATCTGAATCATCATAGATCTCTTTTTTTAAGAGTTTGATATGAAAATAAACATTAATTTTACAGAGAAAATCATGAGAAATTTAGAAATACTGAAACATTGATGAGCTGAGAACTTGGTTCAGGCTCACATGAGACCTATGATCTCAAAATCACTTCATAGGGCTAATTAAAAGGAGCTAAAAATAAGCAAAATAGGACTAAATTAGGAAAATCTTAGGCTCTCCTTTAAGCTGTATTATTTAACCATTTAAGTGCCCCTCTTATTTAAAAAGATATATAAGAATGTAATAAGTATAAAATCATGTAATGGTTATTTTTTTGGTAGGCATTGTGGTGTTTATGAAACAAGTGGGTTCTAATTGACTCTGATCAGAGAGTAAGTTTCTATAAAGGAAATTTCCCTACTGAGTTCTATTATAAATTGGAGAATCAGTTTCAGAGACTAGCAGCTCCTTTTAAAACCTACGCAAGAAGTACTCACAACAGCCTTCATCCTAACCTGTAGATCATGGTTTTACAGACTAAGAAGTAGGGTTTCCTAAAGCATTTGTACCATCGATTACACAGATAAAAATTAATTTAAATCAAAAAGTAATTTTTTTATAAACTGTTGTTTGGATGGATTAATCTTACCACTTATTCTTTCAATAAATATTTTTTATAATGTCTAATAACACCAAGCACTGAAGAGAGTTAAATTAGGTCCCTGACGGTCTCTATATAGCAAACACACAGCAGAATGTTAAAGTATCTACTAAATACCTAACCTAAACTTGGCATAATTCTAGGACTGTAGGTTGGTGGGGAAGGTGTGAAGAAATAGATGATTTAGTCCTTAGGTTATGAAATTAATGAACTTTAATATCATGTTGTATTTTTCTATGAGGCAATGATTTGAAGCTTGAAGAATCCCATCAAGTGCTCAGCAAAATGAATTAAGAGAGAAGAGCGTAATATAAAATAAAAGGGAAAATTTAAGAGTGAATATGTGTCATATCAATGAACAAATGTTGTAGAAGTCAGCTATTATACAAAAGAGATTCTCAGCCTGGATATAAAGTAAAATCCAATTGATGTTGCATGTAATACAATTAAAGCAAAGCAGTTTAGAAACACATTTCAGAAACTTAAAAATATTGTTCCTGAATTTTAAAAATAATAATAAATGACATTATTGGAAGATAAAGTCAAGAAAGACTCTTGTAACAAAGGTAAAGAAAAATAAAAGTTTCCATAAACGCCCAGCCCACTGAATTGAAAGCACACAGAGAAATACTGTTTTGATATTTTAGAATGTTAGAAATAAAGAAAAGATCCAGAAAGCTTCCAGAGGAAAACAAAGATCAAATGCAAAGATACAATAGGACAGACATCAATAGCAACATGGGCCACTAGAAGACAAAAAAGAAGTGCCTTCAAAATTCCAAGGGAAGATCATTTTAACTTCAAATTTTAGAGTCAAATGGATAGAATGGTTTGTGTAATTTTAAGTAATTATTGTAGCAAAACTTCACTTTGTAGTTTTGAAGGAACAGACTTACAATCAAGTTCACAAAATCATGACTAGTTACAAATTTTAAGTAAATAAAGTTAAAATAAACTATTTTCTATTTGAAAATATTCTAAGTGAAAATTGTTTAATCATTTCTTTTTTTTTTTTTTAAATAAATTTTTATTAATGGTAATGGGATGACATTAATAAATCAGGGTACATATATTCAAAGAAAACATGTCTAGGTTACCTTGTCATTAAATTATGTTGCATACCCCTCGCCCAAAGTCAGATTGTCCTTCGCCACCCTCTATCTAGTTCTCTGTGCCCCTCCCCCTCCCCCTAACTCTCCACCTGTCCTCCCTCCCCCCACCCCTGGTAACCACCACACACTTGTCCATGTCTCTTAGTCTCATTTTTATGTTCCACCAATGTATGGAATCATGTAGTTCTTGTTTTTTTCTGATTTACTTATTTCACTCCTTATAATGTTATCAAGATCCCACCATTTTGCTGTAAATGATCTGATGTCATCGTTTCTTATGGCTGAGTAGTATTCCATAGTGTATATGTGCCACATCTTCTTTATCCAGTCTTCTATTGAAGGGCTTTTTGGTTGTTTCCATGTCTTGGCCACTGTGAACAGTGCTGCAATGAACATGGGGCTACATGTGTCTTCACGTATCAATGTTTCTGAGGTTTTGGGGTATATACCCAGTAGAGGGATTGCTGGGTCATAAGGTAGTTCTATTTGCAGTTTTTTGAGGAACCACCATACTTTCCTCCATAATGGTTGTACTACTTTACAGTCCCACCAACAGTGAATGAGGGTTCCTTTTTCTCCACAGCCTCTCCAACATTTGCTATTACCCGTCTTGTTGATAATAGCTAATCTAACAGGGGTGAGGTGGTATCTCATTGTAGTTTTGATTTGCATTTCTCTAATAACTAATGAAGCTGAGCATCTTTTCATATATCTGTTGGCCATTTGTATCTCTTCCTGGGAGAAGTGTCTATTCATGTCCTCTTCCCATTTTTTTATTGGATTGTTTGTTTGTTTGTTGTTGAGTTTTATGAGTTCTTTGTAAATTTTGGAAATTAGGCCCTTATCTGAGCTGTTGTTTGAAAATATCATTTCCCATTTAGTTGGCTGTCTGTTTATTTTGATATCAGTTTCTCTTGCTGAGCAAAAACTTTTTATTCTGATGTAGTCCCATTCATTTATCTTTGCCTTCACTTCTCTTGCCATTGGAGTCAAGTTCATAAAATGTTCTTTAAAACCCAGGTCCATGAGTTTAGTACCTATGTCTTCTTCTATGTACTTTATTGTTTCAGGTCTTATATTTAGGTCTTTGATCCATTTTGAATTAATTTTAGTACACGGGGACAGGCTGTAGTCGAGTTTCATTCTTTTGCATGTGGCTTTCCAGTTTTCCCAACACCATTTGTTGAAGAGGCTTTCTTTTCTCCATTGTGTGTTGTTGGCCCCTTTATCAAAGATTATTTGACCATATATATGTGGTTTTATTTCTGGGCTTTCTATTCTGTTCCATTGGTCTGAGTGTCTATTTTTCTGCCAATACCATGCTGTTTTGATTATTGTGGCCCTATAATATAGTTTAAAGTCAGGTATTGTAATGCCCCTAGCTTCATTCTTTTTCCTTAGGATTGTTTTGGCTATTCGGGGTTTTTTATAGTTCCATATAAATCTGATGATTTTTTGTTCCATTTCTTTAAAAAATCTCATATGGATTTTGATGGGAATTGCATTAAATTTGTATATTGCTTTGGGTAATATGGCCATTTTGATTATATTTATTCTTCCTATCCAAGAACAAGGAATATTTTTCCATCTCATTGTATCTTTTTCGATTTCCCTTAACAATGCTTTGTAATTTTCATTATATAGGTCCTTTACATTCTTTGTTATGTTTATTCCTAGGTATTTTATTTTTTTTGTTGCAATCGTGAAGGGGATTATTTTTTTGAGTTCGTTTTCTAATATTTCATTGTTGGCATAGAGAAAGGCTATGGACTTCTGTATGTTAATTTTGTATCCTGTGACCTTACTGTATTGGTTTATTGTTTCTAATAATCTTTTTGTGGAGTCCTTCGGGTTTTCGATGTATAGGATCATATCATCAGCAAAAAGTGATACCTTTACTTCTTCTTTTCCGATATGGATGCCTTTTATTTCTTTGTCTTGTCTGATTGCTCTGGCCAGAACTTCTAGCACCACGTTAAATAAGAGTGGAGAGAGTGGACAACCCTGTCTTGTTCCTGATTTAAGGTAGAAAGTCCTCAGTTTTATGCCGTTTAAAATGATGTTGGCTGATGGTTTACATATATGGCCTTTATCATGTTGAGATATTTTCCTTCTATACCCATTTTGTTGAGAGTCTTAAACATAAAATTGTGTTGTATTTTATCAAAAGCCTTTTCTGCATCTATTGATAAGATCATGTGGTTTTTGTTCTTTGTTTTGTTGATATGGTGTATTACGTTAACCGTTTTGCGTATGTTGAACCATCCTTGAGATTCTGGGATGAATCCCACTTGATCAGGATGTATTATTTTTTTAATATGTTGTTGTATTCGGTTTGCCAGTATTTTGATTAGAATTTTAGCATCTGTATTCATTAGAGATATTGGTCTGTAGTTTTCTTTCTTTGTGCCATCCTTGCCAGGTTTTGGTATGAGGGTTATGTTGGCCTCATAAAATGTGTTTGGAAGTATTGCTTCTTCTTCAATTTTTTGGAAGACTTTGAGTAGAATAGGAACCAAATCTTCTTTGAATGTTCGATAGAATTCACTAGTATAACCGTCTGGGCCTGGACTTTTATTTTTGGGGAGATTTTTAATAGTTTTTTCTATTTCCTCCCTGCTGATTGGTCTGTTTAGGCTTTCTGCTTCTTCATGACTCAGTCTAGGAAGGTTGTATTGTTCTAGGAATTTATCCATTTCTTCTAGATTGTTGTATTTGGTGGCATATAATTTTTCATAGTATTCTACAATAATTCTTTGTATATCTATGATGTCTGTGGTGATCTCTCCTCTTTCATTTTGGATTTTATTTATTTGAGTCCTGTGCCTTTTTTCCTTGGTGAGTCTTGCCAAGGGTTTGTCAATTTTGTTGATCTTTTCAAAGAACCAGCTCCTTGTTTTATTGATTTTTTCTATAGTTTTTCTGTTCTCTATTTCATTTATTTCTGCTCTGATTTTTATTATCTCCTTTCTTCGGCTGGTTTTGGGTTGTCTTTGTTCTTCTTTTTCTAGTTCCTTAAGGTGTGAAGTTAGGTGGTTTACTTCGGCTCTCTCTTGTTTGTTCATATATGCCTGAAGTGATATGAACTTTCCTCTTATTACTGCTTTTGCTGCATCCCAGAGATTCTGATATGTCGTATTTTCATTTTCATTTGTCTGTATATATCTTTTGATCTCTGCGCTTATTTCTTCTTTGACCCATTCATTTTTTAGAAGTATGTTGTTTAGTTTCCACATTTTTGTGGGTTTTCCCCCCTCTTTTTTGCAGTTGAATTCTAGTTTCAAGGCTTTATGATCAGAAAATATGCTTGGTACAATTTCAATTTTTCTAAATTTGCTGATATTGTCTTTGTGGCCCAACATATGGTCAATTCTTGAGAATGTTCCATGTACACTAGAGAAAAATGTATACTCTGTCGCTTTGGGATGAAGTGTCCTGTAGATGTCTATCATATCCAGGTGTTCTAGTATTTCGTTTAAGGCCACTATATCTTTATTGATTTTCTGTTTGGATGACCGATCTAGAGCCGTCAGCGGAGTATTGAGGTCTCCAAGTATGATTGTATTTTTGTTAGTTTTTGTTTTAAGGTCAATAAGTAGCTGTCTTATATATTTTGGTGCTCCTTGGTTTGGTGCATATATATTAAGGATTGTTATGTCTTCTTGATTCAGTGTCCCCTTAATCATTATGAAGTGACCATTTTCACTCTGAGTACTTTTTCTGTCTTGTAGTCAGCATTATCAGATATGAGTATTGCTACACCTGCTTTTTTTGGGGTGTTGTTTGCTTGGAGTATTGTTTTCCAGCCTTTCACTTTGAATTTGTTTTTATCCTTGTTGCTTAGATGTGTTTCTTTTAGGCAGCATATAGTTGGATTTTCTTTTTTAATCCATTCTGCTACTCTGTGTCTTTTTATTGGTAAGTTTAATCCATTTACATTTAGTGTAATTATTGACACTTGTGGGTTCCCTACTGCCATTTTATAAATTGCTTTCTGTTAGTTTTGTATCTAGTTTGATTCTTCTCTTTTGTTTTTCTATCATTTGTTTCTGTTTGTTTGTGTTCCATACTTCTTTCCTCTGTTGCTACCTTTTTTAAGTCATGTGTTTTTGTGGTGGTTTTTTCTAGGGTGGTTACCATTAAGTAATGAAAAGGGTACCTACCATATTCATTGTAGTACCCTATCTTATAAGTATTTCTGCACTTCATCGTCCTTTGCTACTGTTAATCTCCATTCGCTCCCCCCTTTTTTTCCCTTTGTTGTCACAGTTTAAGTTTGGTTTTATTGTGTTCTTGGTGGAGCTGTTACTTGTGGTGTTGTTTTCTTTTGTTCTTTGAATCTGGTTGGAAAACCCCCTTTAGTATTTCCTGGAGTGGGGGCTTTCTCGTGATAAATTCTCTCATCTTTTCTGTATTTGTGAATGTTTTTATATCTCCTTCATACTTGAAGGATAGCTTTGATGGGTATAGTATTCTTGGCTGAAAGTTCCTCTCTTTCAGGGCTTTAAATATTGGGGTCCACTCTCTTCTAGCTTGTAGAGTTTCTGCTGAGAAATCTGATGCTAATCTCATAGGCTTTCCTTTATATGTTGTACTCTTCTTTTCCCTGGCTGCCTTGAGAATTTTTTCTTTGTCATTGGTTTGTGTCATCTTTATTATGATGTGCCTTGGAGTGGGTTTGTTGGGGTTAAGAAAACTCGGTGTTCTGTTTGCTTCTTGAATTTGAGGCTTTAGTTCTTTCCACAGGCTTGGGAAGTTCTCGTCTATTATTTGTTTGAGTATATTCTCCATTCCATTTTCTTTCTCTTCTCCCTCTGATATACCTATTATTCTTATGTTATTCTTTCTGATGGAGTCAGATAATTCCTGTAGGGCTTTCTCGTTTTTTATTATTTTTGAGTCTCTTTCTTCTTCTCTCTGTTGTGCCTCAAGTTGTTTGTCTTCTATTTCACTAATCCTATCTTCAATCTGGGTTGTTCTGCTAGCTAAGCTTGTTACCTCGTTTTTCAGCTCGTGAATTGAGTTTTTCATTTCTGTTTGATTTGTTTTTATAGTTTCAATTTCCTTGGTAATATATTCTTTGTGTTCATTGAGTTGTTTTCTAATCTCCCTATATTGCCTTTCTGTGTTTTCTTGTATATCTCTGAGTATTTTTAAGATTTCTATTTTAAATTCTCTGTCATTTAGCTCCAAGGCTTCCAATATGTTAAGTCTTTTCTCCATAGATTTTTCCACATCTATTTGTGTTACCTCTCTTTCTTTTGTATCCATAATATTCGATTTCCTCTTTCTTATTGGCATCTGAGGGTGGTCTTGTTGATAGCACACAGGTGCACTTCCTCGTGGCTTGAATGAATGTCCCTGCGGTAGCTTCCTCCACACCCTCGTCTCTCAGATTCAAGTGATAACAGTCCTTTCGCTTTCAGTTTGTGTGGAACTCCATAATGCTCCGAAGATAAATTTTCCTGTTTCTAGTTGATAAATTTGTTGTGATTTTGGGGAGATCTGTCGGACGCGCTGCTCACGGCGCCATTTCTGTACGTCACTGTTTAATCATTTCAGAGCAGTGAAAATACAATATAAAATTTATATCTGGGTCCCTTGCCGGTTAGCTCAGTGGATAGAGCATCAGCCCAGCATGCAAAAGTCTCAAGTTTGAACCCCGGTCTAGGTACACAAGAAAAGTAACCATCTGCTTCTCTTCCCCTCTTTCTCCCTTTTCTTTCTATCTTCTCCTTTTTTTTCCCTCTCATACCCAGAGGCTCGATTAGTTCGAATATCAGACCCCAGGCACTGAGCATTGTTCACTTGGTCATAGTGTAGGCCTCATGTGCTGAGGATAGCCTGGTTGATTCAACCATTAGCCCCAGATAGGGTTGCCATGTGGATCCCAGTTGGGGCACATGCAGAAATCTGTCTCTCTATCTCCCCTCCTCTCACATAAAAAAAAGATTTATATCTTGGTATCTGAAAGCAATTACGTATTTTACCATATGCATTTTAAAAATATTGTTTGTTGCCTGACCTGTGGTGGCACAGTGGATAAAGTGTCAACCTAGAACACTGAGGTCACCAGTTCAAAACCCTGCACTTGTCTGGTCAAGGCACATATAGGAGTTGATGCTTCCTGCTTCTCCCCCCTTTCTCTCTTTTTCTTTCTCTCTCACTCTCACTCTCTCTTTTCTCTAAAATGAATAAATTTAAAAATTAATTAGATAAAAATAGTTTGTTATATTGTTTGTTAGTCAAAGAGTATAAATTTGCAAGTAGAAGATGAATGAGTTCTGGAGATCCAGTACACAGTATAGTGATTATAGCCAGTAAGACAGTGTTGTATACTTCATAGTTGCTAAGAGACCAGATCTTATATGTTCTCAACACACACACACACACACACACACACACAAAAGATAATTATGTGATGCAGTGATAGAAGTCATAGCTAACCCTATGGTGATAATCAATTGCAATATATAAATGTATCAAATAAACACATTATACACCTTAAACATATAATGTTATATATCAATTATATCTCAATTTAAAAAACAATTATCTTGTATACCTTAAACATTATAAAAAGAATATTGTCTTTAAATATGAAAACATCTACCAGAAGGAACAATTAAGAGTTAAAAGTGGTTGCCATGTAGAGGAAGACTGTGTGTTAAACTCACTTTGTGGATCTTTTTTTCATAAGTAAGTTTCCTAAACTAATTTACTTTTTTAAGTACCAAATCTATTTAGGTTATTTCAAATGATTAATAAAAATAAGATATTCATCACAAAATTATTTAAAGAACAAATAAATGGTGCTGGGAAAATTGTAAAGCCACATGCAAAAGGATGAAACTAGACTACAGTTTGTCCCCATGTATACAATAAATAATTATTGTAATTAATTCAAGATGGATCAGTGACCTAAATATAAGATCTGAAACAATAAATTATATAGAATAAAACACAAGTACTAAACTTATGGACCTTGGTCATACAAAACATTTTATGAATTAGACCCCTGAGGCAAGGCAAGTAAAGGCAAAAATAAATGATAGAAACTATATCAAACAAAAAGGCTTTGCATAGCGAAACAAAACAAAACAAAAAAAAACTGACAGCAAAACAAAAAGGCAACCACTGAATGGGAGAAGATATTTGCAAACATCAGCTCTGACAAGGGGTTAATATACAAAATCTATAAATAACTGATAAAAATCAATACCAAACAAACAATCCAATTAGGAAATGGGCAGAGGATCTGAACAGACACATTTCCCATGAAGACATACAAATGCCCAATTATATGAAAATACGCTCAATTTTACTAGCTATTAGGGAAATGCAAATAAAAACTATAGTCAGACACCACTTCACACCTGTTAAATTGCCCATTATCAACAAGACATTTAAGAATAAGTACGTATTGGAGAGGTTGTAGAAAAGGAACCTCATTCACTGCTGGTGGTAATGTAAACTGGTACAGCCACTATGGAAAACAGGATGGCAGTTCCTCAAAAAATTAAAAGTAGGCCCTGGCCGGTTGGCTCAGCGGTGGAGCATCGGCCTGGCGTGCGGGGGACCCGGGTTCGATTCCCGGCCAGGGCACATGGGAGAAGCGCCCATTTGCTTCTCCACCCCCCCCTCCTTCCTCTCTGTCTCTCTGTTCCCCTCCCGCAGCCAAGGCTCCATTGGAGCAGGGATGGCCCAGGCGCTGGGGATGGCTCCTTGGCCTCTGCCCCAGGCTCTGGAGTGGCTCTGGTCGCGGCAGAGCGATGCCCCGGAGGGGCAGAGCATCGCCCCCTGGTGGGCAGAGCGTCGCCCCCTGGTGGGCGTGCCAGGTGGATCCCAGTTGGGCGCATGCGAGAAACTGTCTGACTGTCTCTCCCCGTTTCCAGCTTCGGAGGGATTTAAATTATCAAAATTAAAAAATTAAAAGTAGAGTTACAATATGACCCAGCAATCCTTTTACCGGGTATCCACCTGAAAAAACTTGAAAATATTTGTTCATATGCACCCAATGTTCATTGCAGCATTATTCACAGTGATCAAGACATGAAGACAACCAAATTGTCCCTCGATAGAGGATTAGATAAAGAGGATGTGGTACATATATACAATGGAATACTACTAAGTCATAAGAAAAGATGAAATACTGCATTTATGACAACATGAGTAGACCTTAAGAATATTATGCTAAGCAAAATAAGTCAGTCAGAAAAAGCTAAGAGCTATATGATTTCACTCAATGTGGGATATAAAACTGAGACTCATAGACATAGACAATAAGGAAGGGAGTGGGAAATTGGTGAAAGGTAAAGGGGGGCAAATATATGGTGATGGAAGATGGTTTGACTTTGGGTGATGGGCTCTCAATGCAATATACAGATCATGTATCATAGAGATATACACATGAAACCTAATGATTCTATTAACCAATGTCACCTCATTAAATTTAATTAATAAAAAATGATAAGTGAAGAACAAATAAACCAATACTTTTAGAGCTCATTATTACTTAAAACACTGATCCCACCCACTTTTACTCCATGACATATACCAAGATAGATTTGCTAATTCCCAAGGTGTCAATATTCCCACAGTGGTTGACTTCAGGCTACCAACATGACATCACTGAATGTGTTGTTGAGAACAGATACACAGTAAAACATCATTGTGTACCATTTCTACCATATGGGTAAAATAAATGTAAATAACCATAAGAAACAGATAATATTGGAATGTAATAAAATAATTAAGGAATGATGAGTTTTGAGTATTCATTAACTTAATTTTTAATTCATTTAACTATAGGTTTGTATTGTTTAATCTTAGTAAATGGCTTTATTTTAAGTATGCAAATTCTTGGAAATTTAACAATTATCCCTTGAAACCCTGTCTGATCTTGTGCTGTTGAATGTATGAATGTTAGATGGATGGAGGAGTGGATGGATGAGTGGATGGATGGATGGATGGACAGATAAATAATTAAAATGTAACAGAAAATACCATCAAAGAGAAAATTAGAGATGAGTTCCTTTTTTGTGATTAACACTTTAAACTTGAGGGTAATGTACCCACAATGCCAGTAATTATATGTGGTCACCATGGTCATCTATACAAAACACTGTTGGTTGTTCTTTCATTAAATACTTCATTGGGAAGGTGACAAGATGGTGATGGAGTAGGTGGACATACCAACTTCCACCTCCCAGAACCAAAGTGGATTACAACTTAATTTTGGGAACCATCATCTGGAAAAACCAACTTTGGACTAAACTAAGAAGACTCTTTAACGAAGAAACACCAAAGAAGCCACACTGAGACTGGTAGGAAAAGCGGAAATGTGAAGACAGCTGCCCAGCTCCTGGGAGTGAACGGCAGCCTGGAGAAACTCCCGTGGCAGGAAGTGAGTTTAGCAGAGAGAGGAGGGTCCTGGGCCCCAGGAAGAAAGCCCCAGCCTGCAGCCCTAGAGCCTAAAAGAAGTGTATGGACAGTATTTAGCTGCAAAACAAGTCAGGATACTGTTTGTGAGAAAGAGACAGATTTCTCAGACCCAAGATTCTTCTTAAAGGGACCGCACAGAAAACCTCTTTCACAACCACTCACCCGGGGCTCCAGTGGACTGGGATAGAGGAGAGGACTGAAGTAGCAGGAAATGAGTGTAATCTAGGAGGCACAGGCAGAAACACTTTGAGGAACAGCCACCCTAACCACTGGGCTGAGTCACTCCCCAAATCTGAAGTAAATATTTTCCTGGAAACAGCAATACTAGCAAAGGGAAGCAGGACAGAAGCCAAGCAATCTCTTCTGCGGCACTCAGAACAGAGTCACTTAGAAGGAGGGAGCCTTAAGGAATACAGTACTGAGTGTTATGGTCTGAGCTGCTGCGCCCGCACCCACACTACTGAGGGCTCACCGAAGGGCAGGTGGCAGTGGAACGTGGAAGCGTGGTCCCATCGGCAGCGATGACTGAGGCCCTGCATGAGCTCAGTTTCACCCAGCGGGGTAGAAGGGGTGCACTAAAGCAGTACAGCCATCTGTGGACCCGCCTGCAATCCCGCTGGCAGGGGAAAGGCGAAAGCCTGAGAACTGCATAGACCTGTGGCTGAGCACTAGCACACAGCCCTGCCCAGTCCACAGAGCTGAAAATTGCAGCCTGATATGTGAGTGCAACTCCGCACATGGGGGCAGGGCGAGAGCTTGGGAATACGGGGAGACTCGCAGCTGAGCAAAGGTGCTCACCCCTGGCCGCAGTGCCTAGACTTGTGGCCCGAGGCATGCTGCGCAGCCCCACCTGTGGGGGCATGGCGAAGACCAAGGCTTTAAACCCAGGCAAATGAACACAACCCCTCCCATGGAGGAGAGGTTCCACAACAACAGCCTCAGCTGGCCGGCAACACCCATACCCAAATGCCCCAGGCAGTGGCAGAGGGGGTGGTGGGCCTGCAGACAGACCTCACCTAGGGAGCACAGAGGCCACCCATTGGATTGCAGTGGCCACACCCTTCTTATACACAGACAGAATGGGAAGGCAGAGAAATGCAACCCAATTGAATCAAGAGAAATCCCCAGAAAAGAACTTGAATGAGTCAGATATAACCAAATTACTGGATGCAGAGTTTAAAATAATGTTTTTTAGGATGCTCAAAGATCTTAGAACAACAATAGATGGTCATAATGAACAACTAAATAAGGACATAGCAAGTATAAAAAAGGACATTGAAATAAAAAAATCAGTCAGAAATGACAAATACAATATCAGAAATGAAGACTACAAAGGAAAGAATTAAAAGCAGGATGGATAAAGCTGAGGATTGAATCAGCAAGTTAGAAGACAAGATAAACGAAGGCACAGAAGCAGAACAGCAAAAGGAAAAGAAACTCAAAAAGTCTGAGGAAACTCTAAACGAGCTCTGTGACAACATGAAGAGAAATAACATCCGCATCATAGGGGTTCCTAAAGAAGAAGAGAAAGAACAAGGAACAGAGACTTTGGTCAATCAAATCATAGATGAAAACTTACCAAAATTAATGCAGGAAAAAGTTACACAAGTTCAAGAAGCACTGAGAATTCCATTAAAGAGAAACCCAAAGAAATCTACACCAAGACACATCATAATTAAAATACCAAAGCTAAGTGATAAAGAGAAAATATTAAAAGCTACTAGAGAAAAAAAGACTATAACCTACAAAGAAGCTCCTATAAGGATGACAGCTGACTTCTCAACAAAAACACTTGAGGCTAGAAGGGAATAGCAAGAAATATTCAAAGTAATGCAGAACAAGAGCCTACAACCAAGACTACTTTATCCAGCAAGGCTATCATTTAAAATTGAAGGAGAAATATAAAGCTTCCCAGACAAAAACAAAAAACTAAAGGCATTCATTACAACTAAACCAATGTTGCAAGAAATGTTAAGGGGCCTGTTTTAAAATGATCCAAATGGGAAAAGAATATAGCAAAAGAGGAATACAGCTTTAAAGAATAAAATGGCAATAAACAACTACATATTAATAATAACCTTAAATGTAAATGGATTAAATAATCCAATCAAAAGACATAGGGTAGCTGCATAGATAAAAAAAAAAACAGGACCCATACATATGCTGTCTACAAGAGACATACCTTAAAACAAAAGATGCACATAGACTGAAGGAAAAAGGATGGAAAAATATATTTCATGCAAATGAAAATGAAAAAAAGCTGGAGTAGCAATACTTATATCAGACAAAGTGGACTTTAAAATGAAGGCTATAGTAAGAGATAAAGAAGGTTACTACATGATAATAAAGGGAGCAATCCAACCGGAAGATATAACCATTACAAATATCTACGCACCTAATAGAGGAGCACCTAAATATATAAAGCAGACTTTGATGAATATAAAGGGCAAGATCAACAGCAATACTATAATAGTAGGGGATTTCAATACCCCACTAACATCATTAGATAGATCCTCAAGAAAGAAAATTGGCCCTGGCCGGTTGGCTCAGTGGTAGAGCATTGGCCTGGCATGCAGAGGTCCCGGGTTCGATTCCTGGCCAGGGCACACAGGAGAAGCGCCCATCTGCTTCTCCACCCCTCCCCCTCTCCTTCCTCTCTGTCTCTCTCTTCCCCTCCTGCAGCGAGGCTCCATTGGAGCAAAGATGGCCCGGGCGCTCGGATGGCTCCTTGGCCTCTGCCCCAGGCGCTAGAGTGGCTCTGGTCGCGACAGAGCAATGCCCCGGAGGGGCAGAGCATCGCCCCCTGGTGGGCAGAGCGTCGCCCCCTGGTAGGCGTGCCGGGTGGATCCTGGTCGGGCGCATGCGGGAGTCTGTCTGACTGTCTATCCCCGTTTCCAGCTTCAGAAAAATAAAAAAATAATAATAATAATAAAAAAAGAAAGAAAATTAACAAAGAAACAGCAGACTTAAAGGAGACACTAGATCAACTCAATTTAATAGATATCTTCTGAACCTTTCACCCTAAAGCAGCAGAATATACATTCTTTTCAAGTGCTCATGGTATATTCTCTAGGATAGACCACATCTTAGGTCACAAAAGCAGTCTCAAAAATTTAAGAAGATTCAAATCATATTAAGCATTTTCTCTGATCACAATAGCATGAAACTAGAAATCAACCACAACAGAAAAACTGAAAAATACTCAAACACTTGGAAACTAAATAGCATGTTATTAAATAATGAATGGGTTAACAATGAGATCAAAGAAGAAATTAAAAAATTCCTAGAAACAAATGATAATAAGCATACAACAACTCAAAATTTATGGGACACAGCAAAAGCAGTCCTGAGAGGGAAGTTCACAGCATTACAGCCATACCTTAAGAAGCTAGAAAAAGCTCAAATAAACAACTTGACCTTGCATCTAAAAGAACTAGAAAAAGAACAGCAAGTAAAGCCCAGAGCTAGTAGAAGGAAGGAAATATTAAAGGTCAGAGCAGAAATAAATGACATAGAGGCTAAAGAAACAATACAGAGGATCAATTAATCATTGAGCTGGTTCTTTGAAAAGGTAAACAAAATTGATGAACCTTTAACCAGACTCACCAAGAAAAAAAGAGGACTCAAATAAATAAAATTAGAAATGAGAGTGGAGAAATAACAACTGACACTACAGAAATACAAAAGATTGTAAGAAAATACCATGAAGAACTGTATGCCAAAAAATTAGACAACCTAGATGAAATTGATAAATTCTTTGAAACTTTATATTTTAAAAATCAATCTGGAAGAATCAGAAAACCTAAACAGACTAATTACAACAAATGAGATCAAAACAGTTATCAAAAAACAAAAGTCATGGGCCTGATGGCTTCACAAGTGAATTCTACCAAATATTCAAAGAAGAACTAACTCCTATCCTTCTCAAGCTATTTCAAAAAATTCAAGAGGAAGGAAGACTTACAAGCTCCTTTTATGAGGTGAGCATAATTCTGGTACCAAAACCACACAAAGACAACACAAAAAAAGAAAATTATAGGCCAATATCCCTGATGAATCTAGATGCTAAAATCCTCAACAAAAATATTAGCCAACTGGATCCAGCAATATGTAAAATAAAATCATACTCCATGATCAAGTGGGATTTATTCTGGGGAGGCAAGGCTAGTACAATATTTTCAAATCAATGTGATTCATCACATAAACAAAAGGAAGGAGAAAAATCACATGATAATTTCAATAGATGTAAGAAAAGCATTTGATAAAATCCAGCACCCATTAATGATCAAAACTCTCAGCAAAGTGGAAATACCGGAACATACCTCAATATGATAAAGGCCATCTATGAGAAACCCACAGCCAACATCATACTCAATTGGAAAAAATTAAAAGCAATCCTCTTAAGATCAGGAACAAGGCAGGGGTGCCCCCTTTCACCACTCTAATTTAACATAGTCCTGGAAGTCCTAGCCATAGCAATCAGACAAAAAGAAGGGATAAAAGGCATCCAAATTGGAAAAAATTCTCATTATTTGCATATGATATGATATTGTATATAGAAAACCCTAAAGTCTCAATCAAAAAACTACTGGACCTGATAAATGAATTCAGCAAGGTGGCAGGATATAAAATTAATACTTAGAAATCAGTGGCATTTTTATACCTCAACAATGAACTGTCAGAAAGAGAAATTAAGGAAGCAATCCCCTTCACTATTACAACCAAAAAAATAAAGTACCTAGGAGTAAATTTAACCAAAGGGATTAAAGACTTGTACTCAGAATATTATAAAACATTGATAAAAGAAATCAAGGAAGATACAGACAGTGGAAGCATATACCGTGCTCACAGTTAGGAAGAATAAACATCATTAAAATGTCTATGTTACCCAAAGCAATTTATAAATTCAATGCAATACCAATTAAAATACCAATAACATACTTCAAAGATATAGAACACATATTCCAAAAATTTATATGGAACCAAAAAAGAACACGAATAGCCTCAGCAATCTTGAAAAGGAAGAATAAAGTGGGAGGTAACACACTTCCTGATATCAAGTTATACTTCAAGGCCATTGTACTCAAAACAGCCTGGTACTGGCATAAGAACAGGCATATAGATCAATGGAATAGAATGGAGAACCCAGAAATAAATCCACACCTTTATGGACAACTAATATTTGACAAAGGAGGTAAGAGCATATAATGGAGTAAAGACAGCTTCTTCAACTAATAGTGTTGGAAAAATTGGACAGCTACCTGCAAAAAAATGAAACTAGACCACCAACTTATGCCATTCACAAAAATAAACTCAAAATGGATAAAAGACTTAAATGTAAGCCGTGAAACCATAAGCATCTTAGAAGAAAATATAGGCAGGAAGCTCTCTGACATTTCTCACAGCAATATATTTGCCAATTTATCTCCACAGGCAAGTGAAATAAAAGACAAGATAAACAAATGGGACTACATCAAACTAAAATGCTTTTGCACAGATAAGACAATAAGAACGAATAAAAAGACAAACTACACAATGGGAGAACATATTCGACAATATGTCTGATAAGGGGTTAGTAACCAAAATTTATAAAGAACTTGTAAAACTCAACACCAGGAAGATAAACAATCCAACCAAAAATTGGGCAAAAGAAATGAATAGACACTTCTCCAAAGAGGACATACAGATGGCCAATAGGCATATGAAAAAATGCTCAACATCACTAATCATTAGAGAAATGCAAGTTAAAACCACAATAAGATATCACCTCACACCAATCAGAGTGGCGCTCATCAACAAAACAACACAGAATAAGTGCTGACGAGGATGTGGAGAAAAGGAAACCCTCCTGCACTGCTGGTGGGAATGCAGACTGGTGCAGCCACTGTGGAAAACAGTATGGAGATTCCTGAAAAAATTAAAAATCAAACTGCCTTTTGACCCAGCTATCCCACTTTTGGGAATATACCCTAAGAACACCATAGCACTGTTTGAAAAGAAGAAATGCACCCCCATGTTTATGGCAGCATTGTTCACAATAACAAAGATCTGGAAACAGTCCAAGTCTCCATCAGTGGACAAGTGGATTAAAAAGCAGTGGACATATATACAATGGAATACTATGGGGCCAAGAAAAAGAAGGAAATCTTACCTTTTGTGACAACATGGTTGGACATGGAAACTATCATGTTAAGTGAAATAAGCCAGGCAAAAAAAGAAAAAAAAGTATCATATGACCTCCATCATTTGAGGAATCCAATGAACAATGTGAACTGAGGAACGGAATTGAGACAGAGGAGAAATCAAAGGGACCAGAGGAAAAGAGAACAGAGGGAAAGGGGTGATAGGATGGGATAAACCTGAAGGGAAGGGGGGAGGGCACTATGGGGAAGGAGGCAAGGGAGATGTTGAGGGGAATACGGGGAAGGGGGGATGCATTGGGGCAACACTAGAATCTATGTAAACATAATAAATTGAAATCAATAATAAAAAATAAAATAAAAATAGAAAATAAATGCAAAAAAATCATTGGAAAGAGAATCATTGGTTATTTTCTGACAGTTTTGGCTACATTTATAAAAAATGGACTGTTTCATCAATCAGCCCCATCTTAAAATCTAAAGAAACCATCAATAACCATAAATGAGGACCCAGAGTAGATTCTTGCCTGGATTATCTGATCAGGCTGTTAAAAAAATAATTTAGTTTTCTAAAGTAACATAAGTATTTGAGGGCAGATATTATATCTAGCTTGTTTTTCTAGCCTCCATAGCACTTACATGATGTTTAAAGCTAGTTTAAATTTTATCACTCATATTGCAATTATCTATTTATGTGTTCTTCTTTTTCAATAGACTATGTTCTCTCCTTGAAGGTGAAGTTTATATCTTGTCAATTCTATATGCCAATACCTGGTAGGCATTAACCTCTCACTAAATATTAGCTCAGTTAGATTAAACACTTGTTCAAAAAATATTTATTGAAATAAATTAAATATATTGCATTAAAATAAAATTTAATGTCATTTTGGTATAATCAAAATGGGCTATCAAATAGGCAAGGCTTTGGATCATTAGGCAGTATAATATATACTAACTAGATTCAAATTCTGTCTCCATTTCTTACGAGCTTCCAGACCTTCATTAAGTACATAATCCCCATAATCCTCAATTTCTCCATTCTAACATGTAGGGTATCATTATTCTTTTCTGTCATAGGTAAATCTGATATGTGGTCATAATACATGATTGGCCAAAAGTGTAAGTTATGTCTTTAAAACAGTGAAACATATTCCCAGTTGCCAGTCACAAGGCTTCTCACAAAATTAAACTTTATAATGCCCATCACATTGTCAAAGTTTTCTTTTTAGGTGTAACTTGTGATCCATTAACTTAAATCAAGACTGAATACTAAGAAACTGTTGAATTTTTATCTTTTTCTGCCTTAGGTTTGCCTCGGAAATTCGATATGCTAATGAAAGCCATATATTGGTCGTCTTTACATTATCTCACTGGATCTTCGTATTAGCTATGAATGTTAATTTTCATTAACCCTGACAGGAAAACTGACCCTCAAAGTAAAAAAACACAAGCATAGATTATGGGATTTTTGACTCATCAATCTCCCTGCACAAAGTTCTTTCTACAATAGAATCGTGCTTCTCTGAGACTGTATAATATCTTACCTCAGTGTTCTCACCAAGATTTTGATCTTGAGACATGTGGTTCAGGGAAATCAATTGGGCACATTCCCTCCTGATCCTCAGTGGATAAAGTGAAGTTATATGCTAAGCTGTTTTTTTTAAACAGCTAGAAATTATTGACAATTTTTCAATTGCAAAGTGAGGTCTATGTTCCTTTTCTGGGAACATTGGGTGAGCTTATGTCTGCTTTGACCAATAAAATATGAAAGAAGTGACACAATGTTACTTCTGAGGTGAAGTCTGAATCTTCCACCTTGTTCACTGGAGGACTTGTTCTTGGAGATACGAACTGCCTTATAAAGAGGAAATTCAAGCTATATGCAGAGGTAAGAAGTAGTCTTTCTGATCAGTGGTTCCAGGTGAAGCCAAATTTGTGTCACCCCAGCTAAGGAGTTAGACATGTGAGTGGAAGAAGCTTCCAGATGATCCCAGCTCTCAGCTATTTGAGTCACCACTAGCTGTTCCATTCCTCCCAGCTGAGGGCTCAGATTTATGGAGCAGAGAAAAGGATCTCTGCTGTGCTCTGTCAAGATTTCTTGCCCCCAGAATCTATGAGCATCACAAAAAGGCTGTTGTTCTATACCACTAAATTAGAGGTTGTTTGTTATGCAACTATAGTAACTGGAACATTTAACATGAACCACAAGGGAAACTGAAGAAGTGGAAATTTACAGCAAAAAAAAAGAAACACACTATTTGAGGAATGTGCCTGAAAGGACATTTTTCTTCTAGGAAACTAGACTCAAGTGCTTATTGTATAGACATAAAACATCTCGTCTTTACCTTTTTCGTACCAGAAAATGTCGTCTTCCTCCAAATCCCTTCTTTCTGTCTTGTCTGATCTCTGAAGCTATGTTAGAAACCCCCAAAATAAACTCCAAGACAATTTCCTTGATTAACAGTGAGATGCAGCTATATGTAGAAAGAAATTTTTTCAAATATAAAAGAAGGAGAAATTTCTCCTGCTGGGATAAAAAAAGAAAGGAGTATAAGTTTGAGGAAGTTCTTTCTCTAAGGGTTACTCTTTAACTCTATTCCTTTGAAATAAATAATGGAGGTTGAAAAAAATAAGAAAAACTATAAACTTTTAAAATATCTGATAGAAAAGAAAAATGCTTTATAAATTTGTCTTGCCAAATCATGCACAAAATCTTATGATGTATATAAGGCCCTGGATTTTAATAGTGCCTGCTGTTGTCTCTTTGATCTGACATGTTTTTAAAATACAAGTGATGTAAAAATATTTAAGATTTTGCTACATACTGTATTTTTTATTTATATTGCTCAAGTTACAAAATCAAAACACATCAATTACAAAACTAAAAGCTAGTATATTCATGGTGGCAAAATAAGTGAATCTCATACAAATAAAAGTATAAAACAATACATTTTAATAGAAATCAGTAAGTTAACTTTAAAAGGTCTTTATCACCTTGTAGTTCTTTAAAAATATTATTTGACATAGATCTTGGTAATAAATAATGACTAAGTATTCAATAACAATAATGGAGGTTACACATTTAATGCTTACAACAATCCCGTAAGTTAGATACGATTTCCCTCATTTTACAGTGAAACAATGAATAGGTCCAAGAACACATCATTAGTAAGGTAGAGCCAGAATAAAAGATGACAGAGTAAATATAACAGAGGGTGGTCTATTCTCAAAGCCTGCCAGGCTGGCTGTCTAAATAGCACTTGAGAATTTAAAACCTACTTTCATGTGCATCATTTGACCTCACTGAATCTGGAAAGCAATGCTGTGAACTAGCCTGTTCTTTTTCTTTTTTATAGATAAAGACTCTTCAGGTCAGGGAGGTTGAGCAATTTCCCCAGCACAAACCATAGCTATGAAACACTTATGAACATCACAACTTTATAATAAGTAATACCTGAAATGTGTTCTGTGAGAACAATAAGGAATGTCTTAGTGGAAAACATGGTGGTTGTTAAAAGAGAGATTTTGGCTCTGAGGAACGTTTTTAAGAAAAAGAATACATGATTACAAACACAAAATTAAGATCCAAAGTGAATATTCAGTCAGAATGAGAAAATAAATCATCATAAATTAACAATTTAAAAAGCTGGAAAATGGGTCCTAACCAGTTGATTCAGTGGTAGAGCATCAGCCCAGCATGTGGATGTCCTGGTTCAATTTCTGGCCAGGGCACACAGGAAAAGCACCCATCTATCTGTTTTTCTACAACTCCCCATCTAACTTCTCTCTCTCTCTCTCTCTCTCTCTCTCTCTCTCTCTCTCTCTTTCTCTCTCTCTCTCCCTCCAGTAGCCATGGCTCGATTGGAAAGAGTTGGCCCCAGGAGTTGAGGATGGCTCTATGGCCTCTGACTCAGGCAAAAGAAGAGCTTGGTTGTTCACTCAGCAAAGCTCCAGATAGTCAGAACATCACTTCATAGTGCGCTTACTGAGTGGATCATAGTCGGCGCATGTGGGACTATGTCTCTCTGCTTCCCCTCCGTTCACTGAATATAAACAAACAAACAAACTGAAAAATACCTCTGGTGTTGCAAAAATCCAGCAAATAACAAAAAGAAATTTCTAGGGGGTTCACTAGCCTCAGTTACCTGGGCAGTGTTGCAGGTTGCACAGCCAGGCCACTCTGTGCATGTGAGGTGTTCCTGGCCTGGTTCCCAAGGCCACAAGCGAGGGCTCTGAAGTGCCCTGGAGTGTGTTTTCAAATTCCTTCTGCTGGAGTGACTTAGTTAGAAGCACCAGAGCCAGAACCTTCCTGGAGAGTAAACCCATGATGACACTGTGGAAGTCATTCAGTGCCCTAAGCCCTGAGGGGCTTGCAGGCAGGGCCCACCTGAGAGACAGGAGCTGCACTCAGGGGAACTGAATCCCAGAGGACCTGTGTTGGGGTTTTGAGAGGACTCAGCCTGGGAAATCTCCATGGGAAAATCTGCTTCTGGCAGCACTGGGAGCTGCTCAGCCATCAGAGGTTCAACCTGGGGAAGAAGCCCAGCAAGTGCAATGATTGTGTGAAGGCCTCCATTACCCCTGGGTCCTGAGTGTGCACAGGAGGACACACCTGAGCGGCCCTTCACAGTATGTATACACTGCACCTGCATGCACCATTGGCACCTACCCAAAGGTGCAGGTGCAGTGTCCTTGGGGTAACTGCAGCACCAGAGCATTTTTACCCCCAAAAGGCCCTTGGATGCCCTGTGTATGGGAAGGCCTTTACCCAACACCACAACCTGGAGTAGCATCTGTGTGAACACTGGGATGAGGGGATGGGGAGTGCCACTGTTGGGGGCAGGCTTTAGCCAACTACCAACATGGTCAAACCATGGGCCAAATGGCACTGCACAAAGAAGAGTAATCTCTGAGAGTAATGGTGGTGTGGGAGATATTCCTCATCTCTCCCCTTGAAATTTCAACAAGTTGAACAACTATAAAGCAGTGAAGGAACCCCAACTGGGCTGGCAGGTGTGCCTTAAAGATCCATGCACCGAATGGACTAAAGGTGTGATGGGGTGAAAAGAGGGGTAGAAGATAAAACTCACTGGCAGTGGGCTTTGGAGAGGAGAGGAGACAAACCTGAAGTGACTGGGCTTTTTCTGCTGGACCACAGGGAGGAGAGAAGCTCAGGCTCTCTGGATTTTTGTCTGAGGGGTATGGAAAGGGAAACTCAGAGTGACTGGGTCTCCTTCTGCCCTGGAGGAGCAATGAGATAAAGGAGTATAGGGGGAGGTAAACCAAAGAAGCCAGAGCATGGGGTCATGGCTAGTGTTCCTGTGGTCTTCCTGCAGGCTGCACTTGGCAGAGACAGAGAAAGCTAAAGTGGAGCCTGCTAGCCTCCCAGATCCCACCTTTCTCACCTCACAGTATGGAGAGTAGCAGAGACAAACTTGATAGCTAGCTCTCCAGAGACACTCTCTCCCCTGAAGAACAGAGGTGCTCCACATCTGGTCCTTAGGTCTGTTGAGATGTGGGAAGAAGCACCTGGAAGCCTGAGATCACTGTTGTTAGATCTATTAAGCTGGAAAGCTGGAAAGCTGAAGTAGGAAAGCCGAAGCCATAAAACCCTCACAACATGCTCCACCCACCAATGTGACTTTGGCACCACCTACATCATTGCACAGCAACATCTCAGTGGACAGCCCAGAAACTTCACAGAGCTAAAAGACAGTGACATCTCTGGAAGAGACCTCTCAAAACCAAATTTTATTATTCCTTTTTTAAATTCTTTTTTTTTCCATTTTTGAATTTCATTTTTCTAATTTTTTATATTTTTAGTCTTATTTTTTGTGTATGTTATGTTTTTTTTGTTTGCTTTCCATTTCTTTCCTGTGGGTTTTTTATGTTACTTGTTATAATTTTTTAAATTTTTAATATTTCATATTGTATTTTTGCAATTTTTCAAATTTTTAGCTGTTTTTTTGTTAAGGTTCTTAATAATACCACTCTCAAATGCCATAAAGGAAGGAGAAATCACATACCATGGCTACACAAGACAGACATATTTCAGAAAGAAAATGAAAAATCTCAAGAAAAAAATTCTATCACATGGAAACCTTGGAGTTAAATAATTAAGAATTCAAAATTGAGTTCTGAAAATACTCAATGAGATGCAAGAAGACACCAATAGGCAACTTAATAAGCTCAGAAAACAAAATAATAAACCAAACAAATACCTCACCATGGAGATTGAAACTTTAAAAACAAAAATGAAGAACTCAATATGTGAATTGAAGACTGAGGTAACAAGTTTAGCTAATAGAACAAGCCAGATAGAGGGAAGAATCAGTGACACCAAAGACAGGCAACTAGAGATTCTGTAGAGATGAGAGGAGATAGACTCACAAATTAAAAAAACTGAGAGCTGTACAAGAATAGTCTGATTTCATCAGAAATAGCAATATAAGAATAATGGGTATATCAGAAGAAGAAGAGAGGAAGAAGGGAATGGAGAACCTGTTCAAACAAATAATTGATGAGACTTTCCCAAGCCTATGGAAAGAGTTAGAGCCTTGAATCAAAGAAGCAAACAGAACACCAAGTTACCACAACCCAAACAGACCTACTCCATGGCACATTATAATAAAATTGTCAAAAATCAATGACAAAGAAAGAATCCTCAAGGCAGCTAGGAAAAAGAAGATTATAACATATAAAGGAAAGACCATTAGGTTATCATCAGACTTCTCAGCAGAAACTCTACAAGCCAGTAGAGAGTGGACCCAAACATTCAAAGTATTGAAAGAAAGGATTTACCAACCAAAAATATTATATCCATCAAAGTTATTCTTCAAATATGAAGGAGAAATAAAAACTTTTATAGACATATAGAAGCTGAAGGAATTTATCACAAAAAATTTATACTCAAGGGAGTTATTCAACCAGACACAAAGAATGAAACAAATCAAAACTACAAGTAAAAGCTCCAACAAGCTCACAAAGTCACAATAAAAATAAAGATAATCTGTGATAACAATAACATAAAAAGAGAGAAGATAAAGATCTGCAGTAGGAAAGGGGGATGGAGTAAGGAAGCACTCTTAAGGCAAAGGACTCTTGTACATATGAACATTTTTCTCTTAATAACCTAGTGGTAATCACCCATGAAAGAGCCACCACCAAAACACACAGCTTAAAAAAGAAGAAACAGAGAAAAGAAGTATGAAATAACAACAACAACAACAAAAAAACCTAACAGAAACAAAACAGGGAAGAACCAAACAAGACACAGAGCTACAAGAAAACAAAACATAACATGCCTATAAGAAATCCTCAAGTGTCAATAATTACCCTAAATGTAAATAGGCTGAACTCACCAATAAAGAAGCACAGAGTAGCAGATTGGATCAAAAAGCAAAACCCAACCATATTTTGCCTTCAAGAGATATATCTGAACTACACAAACAAAAGTAGATTCAAAGTGAAAGGTTGGAAAATAATTCTTCAAGCAAATAATATCCCAAGAAAAGCAGGTGTAACCATACTCATATCTGAAAATGCTGACTTCAAGACAACAAAGGTAACCAGAGACAAAGATGGACATTTGATAATGATAAAGCAGACATTGTATCAAGAAGACATAACACTTCTTAATATATATGCAATGAATTAGGGAACACCAAAGATATTTACTAACTGATTTAAAAATAGAAGCAGACAAAAACACGATCATACTTGCAGACTTCAACACACTATTGATGGCTTTAGATAAATCATCCAAACAGAAAAGCAGTAAAGAAATATTGGCTTTAAATGGCACTCTGGACCAAATAGACATAATAGACATTTACAGGACATTTCATGCCAAAACATCAGATTATACATTCTTCTTCAGTGTACATGGAACATTTTCAAGGATAGATTATATGTTGGGTCACAAAAATAACATCAACAGATTCAGAAGATTGAAATTAAGCCAAGCATATTTCCTGACGATAAGGCTTCGAATTAGAATTTAGTTGTAAAAAGGAAGTAAAGAAACCCACAAAAATGTGGAAATGAAAAAATATGCTTCTAAAAAATGACTGGATTAAAGAAGAAATAAAAGCAGAAATCAAAAGATATATACAGACAAATGAAAATGACAACACAATATATAAAAATTGGGGGGATGCAATGAGAGCAGTAATAAGAAGGATGTTTGTATAATTATAGGCTTATATCAAGAAAAAAGAGCTATCCCAAGTAAAAAACCTAATATCACACCTTAACAAACTAGAAAAAGAAGAACAAGGCCAACCCAAAGTCAGCAAAAGAAAGGAAATAGTAAAAATAGAGCAGAACTAAGTGAAATAGAGAACAAAAAACTATAGAAAAAAATAATACAACAAAGAGCTGGTTCTTTGAAAAGACCAAGCAAATCAACAAACCACTGGGTAGACTCATAAGGAAAAAAAAGAAAGGACTCATATAAACAAAATCCAAAATGAAAGAGGAGAAATTACTACAGACATCATAGATATACAAAAGACCATAGTAGAATACCATGAAAGATTATATGCCACCAAATTCAATAACCTAGAGCAATGGTCGGCAAACTCATTAGTCAACAGAGCCAAATATCAACAGTACAGCAATTGAAATTTCTTTTGAAAGCCAAATTTTTTAAACTTAAACTATATAGGTAGGTACATTCCTTATCGAGGTAGCGCCCACACATGGTATTTTGTGGAAGAGGGGCCAAAGAGCCGCATGTGGCTTGTGAGCCGCAGTTTGCCGACCAAGGACCTAGAGGAAATAGATAAATTCCTAGAACTATACAATCTTCGTAGACTGAGTCACAAACAAGTGGAAAGTCTAAATAGACCTATAAGTAAAGAGGAAATAGAAAAAACTATCAAAAAACCTCCCTCAAAACAAAAGTCCAGGACCAGACGGTTATATTAGTAAATTTTACCAAACATTCCAAGAAGATTTAGTACCTATCCTTCTCAAAGTCTGCCAAAAAATGAAAGAAGAAGCAATGCTCCCCAACACATTTTATGAGGCCTATATAACCCTCTTACCAAAACCTGACAAGGACAACACACAAAAAAGAAAACTACAGACCAATATCTCTAATGAATACAGATGCAAAAATCCTAAACAAAATACTGGCAAACTGAATACAACAACACATTAAAATAATAATACATCACAATCAAGTGGGATTCATTCCAGGAGCACAAGGATGGTTCAACATATGGAAATCAATCAACTTAATACACCATATCAACAAAACAAAGAAGAAAAACCATTGATATGATCTTATCAATAGATGCAGAAAAGGCATTCAATAAGATACAACATCCCTTTCTGTTTAAAACACTGAATAAAACAGAAATAGAAGGAAAGTACCTCAACATAATAAAGTCCATATATGACAAACCATCAGCTAATATCATACTAAATGGTGACAAAATGAAGGCTTTCCTTCTAAAATCAAGAATGAGACAAGGCTGCCCACTCTCTTTACTCTTATTCAACCTAGTTCTGGAAGTTTTAACCAGAGCAATCAGGCAAGAGAAAGAAATAAAAGGCATTCATATTGGGAAAGAAGAAGTAAAGGTACCACTTTTTGCAGATGATTCTGTATATAGAAAACCCCAAAGATTCCACCAAAAACTATTAGAAACAACAAATCAATACAGTAAAGTTGCAAAATATAAAATCAATATACACAAGTCTACTGCTTTTCTATAATATATGCCAACAACGAAACTTTGGAAAATGAACTCAAATCTTAAAGTTTAAGCTTCATTAGTCTCATGGTGAACCACCTCTGTCTTCATCAAAAAGATGGTAGAAAAGAGTTCCAGAGAAAGACTGAACCATTATTAAGATCTCAGTAGCTTCCATTACTTCTTTAATTTAGACTGTCTTTGGCCAGTCAGGAGAGAATCAAAACTCTTAATTGTTAAGGATCCCAATGCCTCTTCCTTGCTGATGAAATTTATCTACACTGGGCTCTAAAGGGACAAGCCAGGACACTTAGAGTATCCAAATAATTTGAGCTGTAAAATCACTTCATCTAGATCAATTAAGAAGTGCTCTTGGCTAACTTCATTTGCATATTCATATTAACTCTCCACTCTTCAATTGGATTATATAGTCTAAGAGCTGCATTTAATTATAAGACAACTTTTTGTTTATCAACCACAACTCATGCTAATAGTAAGTAAGTGTTATCTATTTAATTAGTATAAAGTCATCCATATCCACAAGGAGCAGACTCTTCAAGCTGGAAAGACCTGAATGAACATGATGGCAAGGGAATGGAAAACCAGGATAAGTGGAATGCAGTTAGAAATAAAGCTTTTAATGGCTTTAAATAAACACAAGTCTCCAGACAGAGATGAATTCCTTGTGCAAGTACTGAAAGAATTTGCAAATGGGAACATTGCTCATTTTTATAACTTTTGCATAATTGCAGAAAACAAAGGAGAAGTTAAGAATCTAGAAGAAAAGTTACTCACTACAAAAAAGAAGAGATAGATGTTATTTGGAAAATGGAAGACAATGATCTTGGTGTTTATTTCTAGCAAAATGCTAAAATACATTATTATTTTTATCAAGTAGGAATTCTGCAATTAGTAGCTTAATAATTGAATTTGATTTCTGGCTGCTAGCCACAATTTTAGCTAAAAAAGTCAACTATCTACTAATTTGTAAGTTAAATCTAATGCAAGTCCACCATTTTCTTTTTCTTTTTTATTCATTAGAGAGAGTGGAGAGAGAGTGAAAAAGAGGAGAGAGAAAGAGAGAGAGAGAGAGAGAGAAGGGAGGGAGGAGCAGGAAGCAACAACTCCCATATGTGCCTTGACCAGGCAAGCCCGGGTTTTGAACTGGCAACTTCAGTGTTCCAGGTCAGGTCGTTGCTTTATCCACTGTGCCACCACAAGTCAGGCAAGTCCACCATTTTCTTAATCATTCAGGTTTCCAATTCAGAAAGGATGAAGACCCTCTCTTAGGGATTTTTCTCTCTCTCCTCCTTGAGGTTAATTCTAAGCCCTCAGAGTACTTTAGAAACTTCCTCCTTGGAGGAAACTGACCACTTTGGAGTTGGCTCTATTTGCCTAGTCCTGTGTGAGCCTTGTGCTTGACAATTACAATACCCTGGAAGGCCTCAGCTGACAATGAACACTGCTTCCTCCACTAGCAACCTACCTGGTTCACAAACAGGGGGATACCTACTGCTAGAGTCTAGGAAATCCCCATAGACTTGAGCCTGAGCTAAACACAAGGTCTCTTAGAGAGACCACAGGAGTTACTAACTTGATTATTTCAGGATAACCTGTTTCATTTCGATGTGTGTTTGTAAATAGTCTTCAGGGCAAATGTATGCTGCTCCTATAAATTCTGAATAATTCTCCCTTTGCGGAGGTGAAAACAATAGGTCGCAAACTTGGATGTGTCAAAATGACGCAAAGTGCCTGATAACTTGCAGAATTCAGTGAGGTTATCTTTGATTTTATAAGATTACATTTTCTCCTACGGAGAAAAATAGAGAATTGAAGAATGAATTGAAGCTTAGATTTAGAAAACTAGTGTTCTGTTTTTGCACAACTAAGGCGTGGCCTGTAAAGTCATATCTGATGAATGTACTACTGCCTTTTAAGCACTTAGAAAAGGAAGCATTTATCAGTAAAAGACTGCATGATTTTACATTTTTTAAGTTAAAAAACATCTGAGAAATAAGGGGAAAACTATACACATGTATCTTGAATGAAGAAAATTAACACTTTTTTTTTCATAGCACCCCAGAGCCAAGAGTGGCCTGGAAGAAGGACTACTTTAAATTCAATATTTCAAATAAAGAAAATGAAGCTAGAGAGGTTACATGACATTGGTCCAACACTCAAAAAGTAATAGAGACTGAAGTTGAAATTTGAACTCTTGTCTTTCAGAACATTCACAAGCATGCTGTGTCAGATGCTATGCTGGAAGTTGAGGACATAGAGATGAACACCCACAGTGCAGACATTTGGCTCCCAACCAGCTCATAAAAGGCATGTGTGTGTATGTCTTCCCAATTCCATGTTCAATGACATTATGTTATAGTGAAATTAACAGTGCTGAAAAAATTTACACCAGGGAAATGGGCAAATGGTACAAATCACGGCTTTCTCACACTCCACAGACAGTTCTGAAACACCAGTACATCATTGCCTCAGGGACTCTTGCTTTTGACTCTTCATGTTGCTGCCACTACCTTTTCTAGAGCACTCCAGTCTCTACAAACTAGACTCTAGAAGAAAAAGGAAGGTTTTGTAAGGTTTTTTGTGGCCCCTAAAATAACATCAATTTAAGGAAATTGATGCTATTACAAAAGTAAAAAGAAATCAGAGGAGGTTTCTCTAGTTTGCCTTGTTCTTACTATCCTGGCCTCTAGTCTCTCCTAGTTCTCTGAGTTCATAAAAGAATACAATAGTGTATATAGAGCTTATAATACAGTGCTCAGCACATAGCTTTTATCCACCTGAGCAGCCCACCCTGAAGGTTCCTTTTGGGAAAAAGGAGACCTGAGATATAATTAATGTGGGTCAAAATGTATCCTATTTCTCTGATGGCTAAATTGCTGACAATGCTTACATCAGACAGGGGACCACTCTTCCACTGGGATCCAAACCCCATAAAGATGGCCCCCCTACACAGTTGTAGAGAATTTCCTCATCTAGAAAGAGAGCCAAAAATAAAGTGTCAAGTGCTATTGTATAGGGAAAGATGATGTATGATAGCAATTTAGCCTGAAGTGGGGGATGGGCGAATGGGAGAAATCCTCATATGTTGTTTTTCCATGAGAGATGTATTTAACGAACAGATGGAAAAAGATTTATAGCTAAGAGAAAGGGTGCCCCATCCAGAGAGAAGTCCCTAGTGCTGGGCATATGATTTTCTCCTTAGGCCTGGGCTGCTTAGCCATCAGATATAGGGGATGACGTGGGAGATTTGCTTATCACATTTCTGTATGACACAAAGTGGGGAGCAACAAATAATGCATCAAAGAGAAACAACGGGAGACCTCATTAGGCCAGTAAGATAAACCCCTTGAAAACCAAAATGAAATTTCGCTATGGGATATAGCCAACTCTGGTTCTTGGGTGTGCTCCTAGATGATGAGCATAGGGAACATTCTGTCCTTCAAATGCTTAACACAGGCCCACGTCAGGGAGCTCTGGGCCAGCCTTTCTCACACGTTATCTCCTCCAGATCCTGAGTACATATCTGTGAGACTGCTTGTTGGCTTTGGGAGTACAGCCTGCCTGTGGCTGAAGCACTAAATGTTTCTTTCCACATAGTTATCTGGCCCTCGAAGAGACTGAGCCTGGTTTTGACATTAAATAAACTGTATTCCAGCCAAATAAGTAAACTGGAGTTTAGTATTTGGATTGTGGAGGAAATTTGTATTACATTATCTGGGAAATTGCTCAGTTCTTTATTTATCATTACGTGAATTGTAGCAGATAGTATACCAAGGATCTTTTCATCCCTTTAACTAACATTGCAATTTATTCCTTCAGTTAATATTGCAATTAATAGTCCAATTCAAGCTCCAAATGTGGTATGTGAGAGATGAATTGCAGAAGTAAAATGGTTCTTAATTTTGTCAGAATGTAGAGATGACTTCATGACCAGATCAAGGAAATGCTTAAGCAGATGACATATCAGGTGTCATCTTCTCATGAATACAAAGATATATTTAAATTGCCTAAAAATACATTTTTCAGTGGATACAAAAGCTATTTCTATATTTTAATCCAAAGAGCTTTGACTGCTTCCTTCAGTAGTGTAAATAAATTTTATTATCTTGTCAGAGAGATTTTGTTCACTAAGATATATGATTATATCATATAATAAAAATTGGCACAAGATATAGATTACATTGATTATTTTTCTGAAATCCATCTGATCAATATAAAACACTAACAATTGCCCTTGTATAGAAAGAAGATACTATAAACCCATCTTCAATTTTTTAACATAAGCTCTATTCAAATATGTTTATTATTATTATTATTATTATTTTGCATTTTTCTGAAGCTGGAAACAGGGAGAGACAGTCAGACAGACTCCCGCATGCGCCCGACCGGGATCCACCCGGCATGCCCACCATGGGGCGATGCTCCGCCCACCATGGGGTGATGCTCTGCCCATCCTGGGCTGTCGCCATGTTGCGACCAGAGCCACTCTAGCACCTGAGGCAGAGGCCAAGGAGCCATCCCCAGCGCCCGGCCCATCTTTGCTCCAATGGAGCCTTGGCTGCGGGAGAGGAAGAGAAAGACACAGAGGAAGGCGCGGCGGAGGGGTGGAGAAGCAAATGGGCACTTCTCCTGTGTGCCCTGGCCGGGAATCGAACCTGGGTCCTCCGCACACTAGGCCGACGCTGTACCGCTGAGCCAACCGGCCAGGGCCTATTCAAATATGTTTAAAGGTTTAAAGGTACATTAAGAAAATATCATTCAATAGAATAAGAAAAGCAGAATTAATTTGTAAGTATAAGTAAATTATTTTTGATAAATCGAAGGGAAATATTAAAATAAACACATGCATACTGTAAGATCCTACTTATTTGGTTCTGAATTTTCAGCTCAAGAAGCATACAATCAAATATAACAGTCATAGTATCCACAAGATCAATAATAACCAGTTGAGGAAAAGTACACTTCATATCACATACAAATGCCTAAGACCATGATGGCAAACTTTTTTATAAAAACTGACCACTTTTGCAGTGCTGGTCAACCTGGTCCCTCCGCCCACTAGTGGACATTCTAGCTTTCATGGTGGGCTGTAGCGGAGCAACCAAATGGTGCCCTGATTGGCCCACGTGAAAGCTGGAATGCCCACTAGTGGGCGGGAGGGACCAGGTTGACCAGCACTGCAAAAGTGGGCAGTTTTTATAAAAAGGCTCACCATCACAGGTCTAAGAGACAGTCTTCTCATGAATGCTCAGCTTATCAAGAACAGATTGTAGTTTAATCAGTTTAATAGGTTTCTCTAATAATTAGAAGAGAAGATTCAGTCTATCCTCAGGTCCTGCCACCATTGCTTCTGTGGCCAAAAATACTGGTGATAGAACAAGTGACAAAGAACAGTGGTTCTGATGGATGCATCTAGTGATTTTTACCCCTGTGAGTAATGGAGAATTGTTTGTAAGATTTATATATATAACAGATACAGAGAGAGGGAAACAATGATTTTTAAAATATATATTTGGACTGACCAGGTGGTGGCGCAGCAGATGAAGTGTCAGATGGGGACAGGGAGGACCCAGGTTGGAAATCCCGAGGTCACCAGCTTGAGTACAAGCTCATCTGGTTTGAGCAAGGCTCATCAACTTGAGCCCAGAGTCACTAGCTTGAAACAAGGGGTTACTCAGTCTTCAGTAGCCACCCAGTCAAGGCACATGTGAGAAGGCAGTCAATGAACATTTAGGGTACCACACAAAGAATTGATGCTTCTCATCTCTCTCCCTTCTTGCCTGTCTGTCCCTATCTTTCCCTATCTCTGTTTCTCTCTGTCCCTGTCACAAAAATAAATAAATTAATTAATAAATTAATAAATTAATATTTGTTTATACCCCTGAGGTTGACCTTCTCATTGTGAAACACTCACTACTCTGGAAGAAGGCAGCAAGGCATGCTCCTCCTCAAAATATTCTAAAAACAGAATCGATTTCTAAAGAAAAGAATGGGATTTATGTTTATATTAAACCTAAGGATTGGAGGTTAAGGAGAGAGGAAGAATGAATCTGTCGTTACCTGAAAATGTAAATTAGAGAAACTGACTAGGGTTTATTAGTAACAATGATGATCAAAGGCCCCATATTGTTCAAGGGAAATAAATTTTTATGACCTTCATTTTACACAAGATCTTAGAAACTGGGGGAAGGACTATTTTCAACATAGGGGTAACCAAAGCCAGAAATCACTCTGCAACTTAGCTGGTAGTTGAACTCAAAGTTCAACCATTGGCTGTGTAGATATAAACTGAAAAGCACTTTTGCCTAGGATTCTAAGCAGGGGTACCAGTGTATTCTGGACAGCAAATCATTCATCAACCATCTGATACTGACTGCAGCAGACAGAAACAATGACCTCAGTGAACAGGTTCTCTTTTCTGATTTTCTTTGTACCTGGCATTTTGAAAGTAAAGTTAATCCCAACTCTCCTCCCCAAATTCATTAAACCTTCAAGGTTGCTGGACAATTTAGTGGGGTGGAGAAGTCGTTAAAAGAGTGATTCTGGATTTCTTACTGATAATAAAAATGGCTTCTCAAATGACTATTTGGAAACATGTAAGAAATGAGACCATATTTATTTCCCAGGCTAGTGAAACAAGTGGTAACTATTGCAGGGAACTCTGGTACAGCACTCTACTCAAACAGGTGGAGCTGATTGGCCACACAGTGAGCCCTAAACTTCTGCTAAACTATGAAAAAGGGAGAGGAGCCTGATACACATTTATCCTGTGTCTATGTCAGGCAAAAAATGGCCACATCTGAAGAATATTCAATATGAATTTTGGCATCCTGTTTTTAGTGCCTGAAGTAACTTTCCATAATTGAATGTTTGCTAAAGTATCTTGGTGAAGCCATTTTCTTTCTTTTTTTAAATATATTTTTATTAAATTTTAAAATTTATGTTAACATGAATTCAAGTGCCCCACTCAATATAACACTCTCACCCTCCACCCCCATGTCTCCTATTACACCTCCTTTGCCCTCCTCTCCTTAACTCCCTCTCCCTTTCCCTCTGGGATTTGCTGTCCTGTTATCTGTATCTATGTGTTATGTATATATATTTCAATAATCCTTTTACCTTCTCTGATCCCTTCCCCTCATTCCCCCCTCCATTTTCTTTAATAATATCTGGTGGCTTATGTCCATTTAAAGTGCTTAATTAGTGATTATTAAAACCATAAACATTGTGCACTTGTCATTGCTGTCTTGCACATAGTATAAAGTTGCCATCAAACACAATGCCAGTCTAATAGCCAATATTCTTTTTCTTATTTTAGCTTTACTGATTTTATTGCAATACTCTTCCTGAAACATTCTGCATTATTTTTTTATGATTTTAATTTTTGTTTACATAGATTCAAGTATCCCACTGAATATATCTTCCCCCCACCCCCTTATTTCCCTCAGGCCCCCCTTGTCCCCTCCCCCAATGTCTTCCCCCCTTCCCTCCAGGATTTGAGTGTTATGTATATATCATTTCATTAATCTCTTTCCCTTCTCTGATCCCATCTTCTCTTCTACTTTCCCTCTGACTGCTTTCCCTCTGGTCCCTTTGACCCCGCCTCTGCCTCTGTTCCGTTCCTCAGTTCACGTTGCCCATCTTGTCTCCCTTCAAATAGCCAATACTCTTGCATAGGAATTCTCTCCTAGTTAGTTCTAAAAGGGGAAAAAAGTTAAAAATAAAACACATTTTTCTTGATATTTTGGTTCCCAGTTATTCATTCATTTTCCCTATTATTTAAAATACCAACAATATGCAACAATGTGACAGTCATATACTGTGCACTGGGGGTATAAAGATGGATGGAACATAGTCCCTAACCTTTGGAGATGCCCAATTATAGTGGAGGAAGAAGACATGCATATAATACGTTGCAGAATGCTAAATGTGGGATGGGCGCATAGCAGAAGGAAGAAGAGTCTAACCTGGAAGAGGTTAAAATCTTGTATACGAGGTGCCACATAAGCTGTCTTGAGGAGTGAAAAAGGGGTAGGCATCAAGGTGGATCCTGGGTGTCAGACTTGGCAAGCTCATGAATTATGGTGCTATTAACCAAGATAGGGAATGAACATAGGAGGACTCATTTCTAAGAGAAGATTTTAGTTTGGGAATTTCACCTTGAAAGAACTGCCCTGGTTTTGATCACAGTGGGCTATAGTTGATGGGCTCTGGTTTTCACTTCGGCTGAACCAGGTTCATATCCTCTACCATGTACTAATGATATACCAGGGGCAAGTTTCTTAAACTCTCAGAGCCGTAACTTTCTCATTTACAAAACTAATGATATCATATATATTTCATAAATGGTAAGGATGAAAAGGTACAATAGTAACTAAATTTACAATTCTTTAAATAGCCCTCCCACTGACCTTCCTGAGCCTAATCTGAACCCAAACTAAATCCATTTTGCTTCTTGGCCTTGGTCTTTGTCAATTTATGGTGTGCTTCTTTCTGTTGCCTACAATCCTATCATTTGTGCCAAGATGTTTGGTTTTCTAGTGCCCACCTTCCATGTACAACTGAAGATCTATTCCCAGCATGCTTCATAGCCAGCATTGAGAAATGTGTCCTAACCTCACTGTTATCTTTAAGCCTTGGAGGGGGTAGGCAATGAATAGAAATAAGGATGTATATTATCTCCGCTGTTCAAATATGTATCATCTGTTGGGACTACACCTTGTTGATGCACTGGGTATTAACAACTATGAACTTTGTCTTGGCTTCTCTCCTTCAATCCTCTCCTTCAATTTTCCATCATCAAGTAATGTCCTCCCACAGTCTTGGAGCACAGCCACAGTACATAGTAATGTCATTCTGTTGTACTGCTCACGTGCGCTTCAGGGTGACAGCTGGATTCCAGACAGCTGTTATATGGCAAGCTGAAGTGGGATAATCATGGGCTGGGAGGAAAAAGGAAGTGCTTTACAGATTCACTGAAGCACAACTTCAAGAAACAGAAAAACTGGAGACGATTAGGAAGCTTTGGCTAACAAGCAGCTATCAGAACCCAGTTTTCCTTTTTGAACAAATGCATCAGGCTAGTCAGTCACAAACAGCAAAACGTCTTTCAGATAGCTGTGGCCAGTGGTAAGAAAAGCACATTTCCTGTGTGCTTGGCTTAGCAAGGACTATGGAATGGAACCATTGAAGGTATTTTTGGCTACATGCTTATCCAGATTTCAATTTTGCCTCTCCAAGGAGGAATGAAACATGCTTCTCCCCTAATACCCTATCTCACAGGGTATTCGGAAGCAGAGCCTTCCAGCCACTCTTCATTCATATAAAGGGACTTCATCAGCCACAAAAGAAATAATAGCACAGCACATGAGATTAGTGAGCTGAGCTGCTGGGCCAAACAGTAGGTGACCTAATGGTTGACACCTGGGGACACAATGTGTTATGGTAAAAGGGTTGGGGTAGATTCAAATTCCAACTCTACAGCAACACGAGAAGTTGTTTCCTAATCTACGAAATGGAGAGAAAGCACTTCTCATGGCTTTCTAAAAATTAATGAAATAATAAATAGTGTGCTGAAAAAGATGCTTTAATAGCCACTCTCTTTGATGTACTGAGGAAAAACAGTCAGGTTCAGGAGTGAGATTTCAGCTGTGCCTTTAGCTGTGGCTTCTATAACTCCTCCAATGCTCAGATTTTGCTTTGTTGTTAAAGAGAAAACCTAATTTTACTCTCATAACCTAATTTTGTCATCGCATGTATGAGTTCACTGGTAAATAATACAATTACATTGCCATCTATCTCCTTTCCCATGTAAGGAAGTCCACATGTGGAATGCTCAGAGTGATGGTATAGATTTTTTTTTTTAAAGTAAACTGCAAATGACATTTTCACCTTGAGGTCAGGAAGGAGGGAAGCTAGCCAGTAAGCAAGGCTTTGAAGCCTTCTCCAACCAGAGCAGCCTTAGTTTGAAATGTTTCACACATTTGCTTTCCCATCAAGTCTTCATATACACAACAGATTCCATGACTGAAAGATTAAGTTTGAAAATCATTTTTCTACAATGTTCGTATTCATGAGAACACTTGGATAAAAAAGCAACAGTATTTTTACATCCTGAGTCAATTACCATGGCCACCCTACTCATTTAGTTATGCTAGGCTGGAAATCGGTATACAATGTAGAAACTGTTCCAAAATGTCTCTGAAATGAACTAGCCCCTGAAATGATACAGGGAAAGGGAACCATTTCAAGGATTCTGAGTTGGGGGTTCCCAAGACCATCCTCAGGTTGCGTGATTCCCTAGGAGGACTCATAGGATCAGCACATAGGCACCCTCATGGTTATAATCATTACAGCTGAAAAATATACAACAAAATCAACAAAGGAAAACGAAGCACGGGGCAGTCTGGCAGAAGTCAGGAGCAGGCTTTCAAGAGTTCTCTCCCAATGGAGTCACACAGGAAAAAGCTGTGACAACATGTGTGAAGTGTACTTCACCAGGGAGCTCATTAAAGACTTGGTGTCCAGGATTCTTGTTGGGGGAGTGGTCACATAGACATCCTCTGCCTAGAGCCTACCAAAATTCTGCACTTCTAGAAGAAAGTGGGTGTTTTGTATATGCCCAACTGTTGTATAAACAATTGAAACACAATAAACCACTCTTAATAGTTAGAATAACATGAACCCTTCCTAAATGCATGTTCCCACTTGCCAGCCAAGTCATTCACTCTTTTTTTCACAGATATCCATAAAACAGCTTGAAAGTTGATGATGTAAGTATAATATAAACGTCAGGATGTGAATGACTTTCAACCATGTTATCTTATAAGTTCATCAACAGTAATGTAAATCACTATGAACACTATTCCAAGGGGAAAGAAATATGAGAAAAACAAGAATCAAGTAAGATTGTATTTAGTTATAACCAATGTCATAAAATGTGAACATTGTGATTTTATCTATCGTTATACATTTAAATAGGGAAAAAGCACATCGCCAATGTAATAAAGTAACTAAAATTAAAGTAGCTTAGATCATAATTTATTCCTCATATTTTACAAGTAAAGACAGAAACCAGAGAGAATATTTGACTGATCCAAGATCACACAGCTGGCAATAGGCCAAGCAAGGTATTATGAGGTCCCTGGGAAAAACAATTTCTAAATTTAAACACAATGCTTAGAAGGTGTTACAGCAGGGAAAATACAATAATGCTATAGGGATATTACTTCATGCTCACAAAATTAATTAATCCACAAATCAACAAATACCATAAATCCCTCTAATGATATTGAGAAATGAGCTCCAAAAACTTTTTCAAGCATAAAATATAAATGTTACTATGACAAGGTTAATGAAATGAGAGCAGGATAGGCTTAGGACAAGTGGCAGTTGCCAAGTGGATATTAATTAGGTGAATAAGTGTTCTCAGGGAATTTCCTCTATGATCAAACAAGTTTGACCTTTATGTGCTTGGTAGTCATGTAAGTTGTACTTTCACACATTCTACATTGATTTTCACAAACTTCCCTTCCTTGGTGGATTTCTATCTTTTGTACGTAATTGACCTATCTTTCTGGGATGTCCCCCACTTCCAGCTGGGCAGTGAGACTCGGGCACCACAGAGGCAGAGGTGCTGTGTGGGGAAGGGGCCGGGGGTGGGATCTGGGCTGAGGGGCATCGTCCTTCAACTCCTGGCTTGATCTCTCTCCACTTTTCTGTTTCTCAAAAGAGGCAACCTTTCAGGATGAATATAAAGGGACTTTGCCCAAACTCAGACTCTCAGAAGTCCTCAGTTCCCCTGGGGATGAGGAGTAGGGTGGAGTGGCTGGTAGGTTTGAAAGCCTGAGGTCGCCAGCTTGAGTGAGGGAACTTTGTACAGGATGTTAAGAGCTATGAAAATGTTGAACTTTGGAGAAGAAACAAAAGCAAGGGGAACACAGGCCTAATCTTTGGGGATAAATGATATACAGTTAGCCCTTAAACAATGAGAAAGCCAGGGGTGACAACACCTGCCAGTTGAAAAATCTGAGTATAGCTTTTAAGTCGCCAAAACTTAACTACAGTTGTGCCTTAACCCTTTGAGTAGTGAGTTTTTTCATACTCGCTGACCCCTGGGAATGAGCTTTTTTTTTTCAAAAAATAAAATTAGTTCCCATTACAGTTTTATTAACTTAAAATCATGTCCGTTGATAACCAATTTATGGAAACAAGAAGAACATACAATGTTGCCTTACACATTTTTAAATTAAAATTTTTGTATGATCAACTCTGGATGGTCAGGAGGCACAAGGATGTACATGAACATTCGTACTACTCAATGGGTTCATATCTGTTGGGGATTGATTCTCCGACCCCTTCAAATACCAAAATCCAAAGGTGCCCAAGTCCCTTATGGAAAATTGCATAGAACAATGCTTACAGTTGACCCTCCAAGTCAACTCTCTGCATCCATGGATTCCCAACAACATTTTTGATCTGCAGTTTCTTGAATCAGAGGATGCAAAACCCAGAAATACAGAGGGCTGACTGTATATTTATTTTAAAAATCTGTATATAGGTGGGCCTGCAGATTAACCCTGTATTGTTCAGGGGACAATTATAATGAATAAACTACCAAATGTTCATTTCACTGAACGTTTTTCAATCAATGTAAATTGTGATTATTGGAACCAACTCAAAAATAGGAAGGGAAATTAAAAATTACTATGCAAGTCTTCGTGGACTTAGATCCTATATAACTCCTATTTATATGCATTATTTCTTACTTTTTGAAAAAAAAGCATAGAGCAGCTATGGGACAACTAGGGGAAACAAAGAGAAGATATAAAATGTCTGGACCTCAGCAAATATCCTCATTTTAAAAAATGAAATAAGGTAGTTATGGGGGATAAAAGATTGCTTATCTTAAGTTTCACCTTGAACAAGATCCTACAAAAGATAATAATAGAGGTGGACCAGGTGGTGGTTCAGTGGATAACATGTTGACCGGGGACAGTGAGGACCCAGCTTCGAAACCCTGAGGTCACCAGCTTGAGCGCAGGTTTATCCAACTTCATTGCAGGCACAGCACCTTGAGCATGGGATCCTAGACATGACGCCATGGTCACTGGCTTGAGCCCAAAGGCCACTGGCTTGAAGCCCAAGAGTGCTGGCTTGAGCAAAGGGTCACTGGCTCGCCTGAAGCCCCCTGGTCAAGGCACATATGAAAAGCAATCAATGAACAACTAAAGGGCTGTAGCTACAATGTTTCTCATCTCTCTTCCTTCCTGTCTCTTTGTCTCTCTAAAAAAGTTAAAAAATTAAAGAAAGAAAAAAGAGAAAAGATAATAGAAAATTGTAATATTATGCTTTCTACATGCCAGGCATTATTCTCAGTGCTTTAACATATGCTAAATATCCCTTAACATTTCATGCTCAGAACAGTCGTCTGAGGTAGGTAGGGATAAGGTCCTCACTGGTAGGTCTCCTGGGACCCCCTTTTCTCCAAATGGGCTAATTAAAGATGGTCTCTAAAGATCATATTTCTCTGCTAGAAAAGAATTCTGATAAACACAATACTTTCTACCACATGCCACAGGGGATAAAAATAGGCTTCTTTTCTAACAGTTAAAAATTACTGTGAAAACCCTACTTTGTGTTTTGAAGGTATTGCCTTTCTCTGGTTTAAACAACCTTAAATCTGTAGGAGAATCATGAGGAGCAAGATCAAGGTTACTAATGTGGAGGACAATTACTGAGCATCCAAATTGATTAATTACACTAAAAATAAAAGTCAATCATCTATATAGCTTTTGAAAGTCTGTCCTGTCTGGTTAAAATACACACAGAAAAGAAAGCAGGTTTTTACTTAGTTTCTAGTCCAGGGGTCAGGAACCCTTTTGGCTAAGAGAGCCATGAATGCCACATATTTTAAAATGTAATTCTGGCCCTGGCCGGTTGGCTCAGCAGTAGAGTGTCAGCCTGGCGTGCGGGGGACCCGGGTTCGATTCCCGGCCAGGGCACATAGGAGAGGCGCCCATTTGCTTCTCCACTCCCTCCCCCTCCTTCCTCTCTGTCTCTCTCTTCCCCTCCCGCAGCCAAGGCTCCATTGGAGCAAGGATGGCCCTGGTGCTGGGGATGGCTCCTTGGCCTCTGCCCCAGGCGCTAGAGTGGCTCTGGTCACCACAGAGCGACGCCCCGGAGGGGCAGAGCATCGCCCCCTGGTGGGCAGAGCGTCGCCCCTGGTGGGCGTGCCGGGTGGATCCTGGTCGGGCGCATGCGGGAGTCTGTCTGACTGTCTCTCCCCATTTCCAGCTTCAGAAAAAAAAAAAAAAATGTAATTCTGTGAGAGCCATAGAACGACCTGTGTGCATTACGCATTATCCAGTAAAAATTTGGTGTTGTCCCGGAGGACAGCTGTGATTGGCTTCAGCACGGGCAACCATGAACACGAGCAGTAGGAAATGAATGAATTATAATACATGAGAATGTTTTATATTTTTAACGTTATTATTTTTTTTATTAAAGATTTGTCTGCGAGCCAGATGCAGCCATCAAAAGAGCCACATCTGGCTCGTGAGCCATAGGTTCCCAACCCCAGTTCTAGTCTATATCAATTTCCAGATGATGATGAAAATGAGAATTGTTATTCTAGATCAAAATCTGATCAACAAGAAAGAGGACATGAGAGCACAAGAACAGAGTTTCTCTGTTGTCCCTGTCATCTGTGGTACTGGGAATGTTAGTCTGGTCTCCTCTGTTCCTCCAACCCCAGTCCAGGGGTATGGATAACAGTATCCTTTAATATCTCTGTTGGGATGTGGAAGGCACTTGAACTAGAATTAGAGAGTAGCTGTCTAAACTTTTGTTTATTCTGAATATCAGCCAATTTCATACTATTCTCTTAGATTCATGCAATTCCTGGTTCAAGATCCCTCTTTTCTCATCTTACTTTTATGTTTATATAAACTAAAATGGATACAAAGAGAAAGCTCAGAACAGCTACAGCTGGCCCTCAGCCTATCCTCTTATCTTCACAGGCATTTGCAACTCTGAGCTTCTAATTCTGTGCCCTTGGCTTGATACTGTTTTGCTCAATTCTGACGGTACATCTGACTGGGGACAGACTCCCGCGTTTTGTGCTGTCATGTCCTCTTTCTTGATCAGATTTTTATCTAGAACAGCAATTCTCATTTTCATCGTCATCTGGAACTTGATACAGACAAGAAAATAGGTGAAGATATGCTTCCTTGTTTTTGTTTTTAACCAGACAGGTCTTTCAAAAGCTATACAGATGATTGAGTTTTGTTTTTAGTGGAAATAATTAATTTGCCTGCTTTTGTTTGCTTATTTTACAGTTTATGAAAGAGCAAGAGAATGGGGCAAGGGGGTGAGGAGTCCTTTCATTGCTTTTGTTTGGTTAAAAGTGATGCTATTTTTATGGTTACTAAATATGAGTATTGTGAAAAAGACTGTGCAGAAAGGCATGCTAAAAAAAATTGAATAACTCAGTATTTTAGCTTCTTTTAGGACAGAATAAGTTATTAGTTCAAAGCATGAGCTTTGAAGTTTAGATGGGATTGGCTTCAAGTGCTGGCTTCCCCTATGTGACTAAGTGATTTGAATTTTTCTAACACACAATTTCCTCATTTATATAATGTGGTTATTAAAATACCTCATGGTGACGTAGAAATTATATAATACATAAAAGATGTTTAGCACTTTACTTGGCAAATAATGAACACTTAAAATTGGTAATTATTATTTTAGCAGGAACTAGTTAAGTTCCTATATTATTTTCGGGCCAGCTTCATAGATAAAAAGTGTAGGCCTTATGGTTTAATATAAGTTACCAGTATGCTCTTATGATCCAGTTCATTATTCTCCCAATGGCTCTTGTGTTTCGTTTATTAAATAAACTAGATTCAATAGGGTAAAAGAAAAAGCAACTTTTTTCTTTTGCCAGTATACCTCTGAACCTATTTTTTTAACTTGTTCTTTCTCTGTCCCTGGATGAATGTATGGCAGGTCTCAAAGATCTCTTAGTTACTGTTAAGTAACAAGTCACTATTAAATCAGTAGAAGTTTAATCTTGTCAATAGCCACATAACTCCAAGCTGACCTTCAACATCTTTTGACATTATACCAGCTGAGGTGTCCTTTATGTTTACAAGGCCATGGAGGTGGAGGATAGGTACCGGCTGCTTCTCTGTCTCTCCATGGGCCCCATTAAACATTATCTGGGAGAAGGAAAGATGAAGTCAGTCTTAGCTCCCAATATCTCCATTCAACTTAGCTTATTAAATTAACTCTCAAATCCTGACTTCCCCATGACAGCCTCACCTGGTGTTACTGATCCCCTCTAGCTCTGGGTACAATTATACCCATTTTGGCAAGGCGAGAGATAGTAGGAGCTTCATCTCCATTGGTCTGGCCTCCCTTTGCATGGGGTATTAGGTCATGCCACTGTATTAGGGGAAAACATGAGAGTGGGCCATGGCTCATGGCCATATGTCATGGACAAGACCGGCTATATAATTTGTAGTGTCCTATGCAAAATGAAATCACAGGATCCTTGTTCAAAAGTTATTAAGAATTTCAAGATTGTGGCAGCAGAGCATTCAATTAAGAGCAGGACTCTTCTGAGCACATGGCCATGTAAGACTGCACGGGTCACATGCCCAGGAAGCCAGCCCTGACATTAGAAATAGTACAGGATGAGATTGTAAAGGCAATCACAAAAAGAACTAGCAGTTCTGTTTCAAGAATGAAGACTGAGAACAATGTCTAGAGTGGGAAAGAAGAAAGGAGGTGATTCAGGAAGAAGGGATTAAGGATTCCCAGAAATAGACGTGAAGGCTTCTGAGCTGGTTAATAAAACCACTAACTTGGCATGGTGTCATAAACTGGCGTGCAGGTGTCTGAGGCGAGCCTGGGCATCAGGCGCAGAGTGAGGGCCAGTCTTCCTGTCAACCTTGTCTGGGTCTCTCTTTGGGCACAGGGTCCCTGATCAAAGCCCCAAAGCACTCTGTGTGTGGAGGAAAGCAGGCCTAAAATGGGGACTGAACTGCTGAAGGACCTATGAAGAAGCACGGAGGGAAAGTCCCTGACCTTCCTACTCCTTACTAATACTAGTCAGGTAGGATCACTATGTGTAAGACTTTGGACTTTCCCAAGCAATTCTGTGTTCATTATTTCACAGACATGGCATCTGTGTCTGTAGAATCCTAAGGCTGAGTTCCAGAGTAAACACCCTTGGGTCCAGGGTCCCTTTTCTGAGAGACAAACTTGAGAAGACTGCCCACTGGCCATCATATTGTCATTGAGCCATAGCTTTGCCCTGGGTCCACCCCTGCCCTGTGGGTAGCCCCATTCTTCCTCCTCCTGATGCCATTCCTCAGCAAGATGGCACAGAAAATGTGAGAAAGAGGATGCAGGATTCGCAGTACCTTTCCCTCAATAGGAGATTCTATCTATTTTGCAGATGTGTCAATGCCTTCCTAAATCCTAAAATGCTATGAGTTACTTCAATCTATTGTACAATGTCCTGCCATACCATCATAGCTCAGATTATTTCAAAAGGGTTAACTGATGTGGAAAACAAAATCAGAGGCATTTTTCGAAAGTAGTTCAAATACTGGGCACTTATAACTAAGAATGTGTAAAACATGACAACCCAATTTTTTCTTATTTCTTCTGGGCTAATACCTTTGTTTAAATATAATATTGTTTAGTTAATTATTTTCATAGATATTTAATGCATCAAAAGGATATATCAGCCTGACCTATGGTGGCACAGTGGATAAAGTGTTAACCTGGAATCCTGAGGTCGCTGGTTTGAAACCCTGGGCTTGCCTGGTCAAGGCACATATGGGAGTTGATGCTTCCTGCTCCTCCTCCCCTTCTCTCTCTCTCTCTTCCTCTTCTCTCTAAAATGAATAAATAAAATTTTAAAAAATAAAACATATATTTTAGTATTGAACACTGTGTTGTCACTAATATGTTTTTTTTTTTGTATTTTTCTGAAGCTGGAAACCGGGAGGCAGTCAGACAGACTCCCGCATGCGCCCGACCGGGATCCACCCGGCACGCCCACCAGGGGGCGATGCTCTACCCATCTGGGGCGTCGCTCTGTCGCGACCAGAGCCACTCTAGCGCCTGGGGCAGAGGCCAAGGAGCCATCCCCAGAGCCCGGGCCATCTTTTGCTCTAATGGAGCCTCTGCTGTGGGAGGGGAAGAGAGAGACAGAGAGGAAGGAGAGGGGGAGGGGTGGAGAAGCAGATGGGCGCCTCTCCTGTGTGCCCTGGCCGGGAATCGAACCCGGGACTTCTACACGCCAGGCCGACGCTCTACCGCTGAGCCAACCGGCCAGGGCTAATATGTTTTTAAAGACTATTTTTTAAAAGGTATTTTTTATGAGTATATATATATAACATATAATATTGGTGTTAAATAATATAATGCAATGAAAAAAATCCTGTGGGGTGTGTGTGTGTGTGTGTGTGTGTGTGTGTGTGTTGTATCTGTGTAAAAAGAGCAGAGAGGAAGAAGATTGGAAGAAAATTCCCCCCAAATATGCAGCCATTCTCTGAATCAAGGAATTAGAAATTACTTTTATTTTCTACTTTGTATTTCTTCTCTGTGTTCCAAATGTCCAACATTGATAACATAACACAGTTTATATTACCAAGTGAGAATATTATTATTTTAAAAGAACCCCTAAGAACCAATAAGATAGCACATGTTTATTTAAAAATTTCTAGGCTTAACCAAACACTCCTTTGATATAATCATCACATTTTATTGCATTTTCATAATTCCTTTCCCTACTAGACTTAATTTACTTAAGATCTGTGACTTATTTTTATATTTCTAGCTACTCAGATATCTAGCACATGTAGTAAATAATAAGTGTTTGTGGGATGAATGAATGAATTTATAAATGAATGTATATATTTAAGCCATTTTCTAGTTCAGACATGATATAATTCTACTTCTGTTGCCCTTTCCTCATAATTTTATAGTTCATTTTACATACTTACTCAAAAGCCATTTTATTTAAGTGAGTTGATTTTAGACTCTTTCCAAAGCATTTAATTTTATTTTCATTAAATTTAAACTTTTTTCTTTTTACACTCATTTCCTCTTTGATTTACCTAGTATTCAATTAAATTACATACTTACACTAACAAGTACAATTGGCATAAAAAGGCTTGTTTAAAAATAACTGACTGCTGGGAAAGCGCACAGTTCAGCGGAAGCGGAAGTGAGGAAGGGCGCTAGAAAGTGGCCCACAGGCAACACGCATTAGACATGCAGAGGACATTAGTCGCGGTGCTTCTTTAGGAAAAACAGAGCAATGGGATTAAGTGGAGGTCAGTGAAGAGAGCGCTGACTTACTTGCATCAGGCCACCTTGTTTGCCTACAAGATCCTTTTAAAAGCATGATCACCTGTTCTACATCATAAACTTTTCCTCCTGCTCCTGGCTCCTTGGAAACAAAACAACTGAAAAGCAATGAACAGAAGAACCTGAATATTTCTGTTCAAGGTGTGTGTGTGTGTGTGTGTGTGTGTGTGTGTGTGTGTGTGTGTGTGTGTGTGTGTGTTCAAGGTGTGTGTGTGTGTGTGTGTTCAAGGTGTGTGTGTGTGTGTTTCCAGCAACAGAAGGAGTTAAATCTGAAAAGAAATAAATCAAATGTGAGAGAGAAAAAATTCCCTAAAGTCACTGTTACAAAAATATCCTAAAATCTGGGAAACTGGCCCAAATCCTAGGAAGATTTGGATTTGATATTAGACCAGCAAGGTCAACCATAGAACTTTCTAGTAAAATTGTGCATAAAAACATGATTAGATTAGGTGAAAGAGAAAAATTGAAAATAAATGGGGAAAGTAATAAATCATAACTTACATTTGGTTTATTTCAAAGTTGCCCTCGAATTTCATTCTTAAATATAATGTTTGCTTACTATTGCTTAGGCTTAAATGATTTAATTTTTTTCAAAATAACAGTTTAGTTAGGCTTCTACTTAAACTCTTAAGCTCATTGTTTAAATGCTATAACCATAATAGTATATTCTAGGAGTTTGTAGTCCATCAACACTTTAAAACTAAATTTTGATGAGTAAATAAATCTAAACCCCGGAACAGAGCAGCCATAAACATTACAATAGTGTTTGTGTGTGTGTGTGTGTGTGTGTGTGTGTGTATGTGTTTGCAAAAGCATAGTTTCTCTACTCACTTTTTCTTTCAACATTGAACTAAATGTATTTATTTTTTTTCTTTACTGTGCCCAGAATTTTCCTTGATGATCTGTTATTAAGTTATTTTATTAAAGAGTGCTTAGAGTATATGAAAAAGTGTTTTGAATATCAAATTTTTTTAATTAAATCAGCACTATTTCTTGCAGCAGATTACTAGATATTGCAGATGTTATTCATAAAATACCTGCCAACAGACCAGGAAGGAAATCTAGTTGTGTAACAGGTCAAAACTACATGTAGCTTGATTTGTATAGAGACTAGGTTATGTTAAATGAGGGTTTCAGAAGAAGTTTAAGAGCCTTGAGTAAACCAAGGTGTTGTTTTAATAATGATATGCACACAAAAGTAAATTAGTTTAAAACAAATAGTTAAATCTTATACAAATATATATGGACAACTTATTTGGCCTTTACCGACTTTAAACGTAAATGTACAATACAGTTATGGTGGTTTCCATCTCTAGAAAAACATCAAAAAATCTAAATATAAAATATATTATTTGATAGGTATACTTTGCTGATATATTTGTACTACAAAGACACAAGGCAATAAACATTGCTAGTAAAAAGCTATCATTAAAATTTCTAGGGTCAATATTTATTCCTTACCAACACTTAATCTATCCTTTTTAAAATTATTTTCTACTTTTTTCTTTCTTTAGGTTTTCTTTTTATCATATTGCAAATTCCATGAAAGCAGAAACTTATCCTCTGAAACTATCTTTATTTTGTACTTTACCTCACAGTAACTGTAAAGCCAGAAGCCACGGCCAGGGCCACTATCACAGCAGCCGCCTGGCCCATGCAGGTTCGCATTGGATTCGGACAGTCGGTAAAGAAACAACGGAGCCACAAACTGGTGGGCCATAGTCTTTAATTCTAGCTTGCACCCGGCGGGCAAGTAAAAATACACACTGGGCTCCAAAACCCAATCACATTCAGTGCTCACAAAGCTACTGACTTATCCGAGTTTCCTAAATTAAAGGTTTCTAGCTCACCAGCCTTATTCTCCTCAGTTCCCCATCTCCTTCCTTATCCCAGATACAAACTCTACACAAACTGGCATCTCACTCAGCACTCCACCAGCTTGGCTGCTTCTCCTGGTCTCCTCCACGTGGCCTTTCTCTGCTCTCCTCTGCTCTCTCTTCTAATGATAATCTCAGGAACCAAGAGCACAAACTCTGTTCTGCCCCCATTTTATATTGTAGCTTCACAACCTCTAATCCAATATACAAAATAGGAAAGTCTCTAATACAAAGTCACTTCTCTGAGGCATGATTGGATTGTACCACCCCATATCAAAAAGGGTGGGAAAGGCTTAATCCCAAAACCAAGCCCCAGGCTACAAGGATTCTCAACACACATTAATATCACCTGGGCAATGGCCTCCATCTTTAACAAAGTGAGCATAATACATTTTATCTGCCCAACAGTAACAATACATGTTGTTTAGACATATAATCAATTTTTTCCATCATTCAAAAAGATTCATCTGTACACCAAAGCACAAACAACAAAAGAAAAAAAAAAACAGGTGAAGTGGACATCACCAACTTAAAAACCTTTGTGTTTCAAAGGATACCATGAAGAGATAGAAAAGACAACCCACCAAATGGGAGAACTTCTTTCAAATTGCATATCTGATAAGGAACTTGTACCTAGAATGTATAATGAACTATTACAATTCAATAACAAAAAGAAAAGTAACCCAATATAAAAATGGACAAAGGATTTGAAAAACATTTCTCCAAAGAAGAGATATAAATGATCAATAAGCATATGAAAATGTAGGCATTCAACATCACTAGTCATCCAAGAACTGTTAACCAAAATTACAGGGAGATATCACTTATACTCACTAGGAAGGCTATGATCAAAAAGTCAGATAATAACAAGTATTCAAGGATGGAAAGAAATTAGAACTCTCATACATTTCTAGTAAGAATATAAAATGGTACTCTAGTTACATACTCAAGTGAAATGGAAACCTATGTTTACACAATCATTTGTGCACAACTGTTCTTAGCAGCTCTAGTCACAATAGTCAAAAAGTAAAAATAACCCAACATGTCCATCAACTGATGACTGCATAACCAAAATGTGGTATATCCATGCAATAGAATGTATCGTGTCAACAAAAAGAAGTGAAGTACTGACATATGCTACAACATGGATGAACCTTGAAAACATTACTCGGAGAGAAAGAAGCCAGTCACAAAAGACTATGCATTGTATGTATGAATCTAATATTTATGTGGAAGGTCAAGAGCAGGTAAATCTATAGAGACATAAAGTGCATTGGTGGTTTCCTAGGGCTGGAGGTGATGGGGAAATTGAGAGTGATGAACTTTAAAAACAAAATTAAATAAATAAATAAAATACAGGCCATCCTCCATCCACCAGACCTTGCTGTAGTAAATTATCAGGAAGACTGCAAGTGGTTGGAAACTCCATTTCGTGATTCTGCACATTTGTGTTCTCACTTGTCCCTGGTCGTGAAGGAGTCTGGATTTAGCATCAGGAGCCCTAAGCTTTGTGTACTGTCTTCCTGAAGCTGTGTAACCTTGAGAAGTTCACTTAAACTTTCCAACTCTTAATGAAACAGAAATGATTACCTCACAGACACATTGAGAGCTAAATGAGACAACATTAGTCACACTGTAAATTCCTATACAAATGGAAGAGGTTGCTATGGTCAGTTCTGCAGACCTGGGGCCTTGATTTGGGGTTTACAAGAAGTCAGGCTCAGGGCTGACTCACATCATCCAACTGCATCTCATGCAGGAGCCAGGGTCTTAATTTACAGTGAGAAATCACACTGACAAACAGATTGGATAGTCATGTCAGTCTGTCCACTCATTTTCTTCCCAGGAGAGAAATCTATTTGGGAAACTCAATTACCATCAGAAGGTTGCTTGGAAAATACAGAATCAGAGCTGGGAGGGGGGGTTGGATTATCCTAGGAACATTACCATAAAGATAAAGCTATCTAATGAGTCCCCTCCCTTCTCTAAAGAAATAGATCTGCCAAGCAGACTAAACAGCCTTCCTTCCTTAGTGCAGGAAGCTGCTCACAAAAGTGCCCTTCCACCCCTACTTTCCAGGTAACCCTCCTCCTACACAGGATATCTGCAACTACCCCGACTTCATCATCCTTCTTCATTTTATGTGTTGTTATAACAAACTAATTCTCAATTTCAAACTTCTTTTGTATTGCTTGTATTTTGCAGGTAGACTGCTTCCTGGAGACTATGTGTGACCTATAATTTCCTCCCCCCCCCCCCACAGAAACACTGATCCAATCAAGGTTTCCCAGAGAAAGCTAATCTAATCTACGTGGTATGGCTTCTTTTCTGATCCAGTTAGTTGTCTTGTTTTCTTCCAGACAATTTTTCTCTGACTTAAAAAGTTGAGTTCTCTATAAATGTGAATTATTATGATCATTGTAAGCTCTGCAGATCAATATCTTAATGGTCAGTATCATGGCATGATTAGGACCTGCTGGTAAAACACAGTCCTCAATCTCTCTGGTCTTCCTTCTCTCCCAGGACATACCACCATTTTTAAAAAATCAGCTTTGCCCTGAAAGAATTTTAATAATAGGGAAGTGAAATAACATTTATGTCACTGGACCATTCATGTGCATCCATTTTTCTTAGTATTTTCTATTATTCTAGAAAGAAAAATTAATTATTAATAGATTTATCTGATCTTTCCAGAAATGCAGTGTTGGGCGGATAAAATGTATTATGCTCACTTTGTTAAAGATGGCGCTGCTCACGTGGAGGCCATCACCCAGGTGATATTAATGTGTGTTGGGGGTGGGCTAAAGGCAGGCAGAATCCTTGTAACCTGGGGCTTGGTTTTGGGATTAAGCCTTTCCCACCCTTTTTGATGTGGGGTGGTACAATCTAATCATGCCTCAGAAAAGTGACTTTGTATTAGAGACTTCCCTATTTTGTATATTGGATTAAAGGTTTGGATTTCTACACTATAAAATAGGGACAGAACGGGAGCTTGCGCTCTTGGTTCCTGAGATTATCATTAGAGGAGAGTGCAGAGCAGAGAGCAGAACGAGGCCACGTGGAGGAGGCCAGGAGAAGCAGCCAAGATGGCGGAGTGTTGAGTGAGAAGCCAGTTAGTGCAGAGTTTGTGCAGGGAGAAGGAAGGAGATGGGGAACAGAGGTGAATAAGTCTGGTGAGCTAGAAACCTTTGATTCTAGGAGAACTCGGATTAAGTCAGTAGTTTTGTGAGCACTGAATGTGAGTGGGTTTTGGAGCCCAGTGTGTGTTTTTACTTGCCTGCTGGGTGCAAGCTAGAATTAAAGCTAATGGCCCACCAATTCTTGGCTCCGTTGTTTCTTTACTGACTGTCTGAATCCAATGCGAACCTGCATGGGCCGGGCTGCCGTGATGGTGGCCGAGCCTTCTGGCTTTACATGCAGATATCACTATCATGTCACATGGCATAACACTGGAAAGAATGTGAATTTCAGAGTCAGAGAGTTGGAGAGTTCTGTTCCAGCTTCTCATTAGTAATGTATCTTGGTCCAGTCACTTGACTACTCTGAACCTCACTTTTTCATTCATTACTTATTTCCATTGCTTGTGTCCTGCAATAGTAAAAAATAATGGAAGATAACAAGGATTATAAATGGCATGTTGTAGGTACAATGGAGAGGATAACTATTAGTTTTGAGTCTTTGCATTCTTTTCTTAAAAAATTCATTCATTTTAGAGAGGGGAGAAAGAAAGAGAGAGAGAGAGAGAGAGAGAAGAGAAAGAGGAGTGCAGGGAGGAGCAGGAAGCACCAATTCCCATATGTGTCTTGCCTCAGGGTTTTGAATCGGTGACCTCAGCATTCCAGGTCAACACTTTATCCTCTGTGCCATCATTGGTCAGGCAGAGACCTTTGCATTCTTTAAAGAGGCTTCTATCATTGTGAGGTTAAATTCTGGATTGGTCATTGGCGGTTATGTGGGCTTCGAAAACTATGGACCTTTCTGTTCATTATTTGAAAAGTAAGTAGAAAATGACACTTTCATGTTTAAAATTGATAACACATCACTAATCATCAGAGAAATGCAAATTAAAACCACAATGAGATATCACCTCACAACTGTCAGAATGGCGCTCATCAGTAAATCAACAAAAACAAGTGTAGGTGAGGATGTGAACCAAAGGGAACCCTTGTGCATGGCCGGTGGGAATACAGACTGGTGCAGCCACTGTGGAAAACACTATGGAGTTACCTCAAAAATTTAAAAATGAACTGCCTAATGACCCAGAGATTCTACTTCTGGGAATGTATCTAAAGAAACCCAGCCAAGATTTGGAAGCAGCTCAAGTGCCCATCAGTAGATGAGTGGATAGAAAAGCTGTGGTCAGAGGTGGATTAAGGTCGTTTGAGGGCCCGGATACAAAAGAAAATATTGGGCCTTAAAGAAGAGAGAGAGAGACAGGGAAAATAAAAATACATGTTAACCATATTTTTAAATAAATAAAAAATATTATGTACTTTTAATGTTAAAATTGTACATATGAAATTAAACTTAGTGTAATTAGAAAAAAAGTGTAAAGTTGGGGTTTTGCAGGGCCCAGGGCACGTACCTAGCACACCTGCCATAAATTCGCCTCTGGCTGTGGTACATTTACACAATGAGATGCTACTTGACTATAAAAAAAAGGAAGGAGTATTATGCTAAGTGAAATAAGTTAGTAAGTCAGTCGGAGAAAGACAAGTACCATATGATTCCACTTACATGTGAAATCTAATGAACTAACAAACAGGATAGAAACAAACTCAAAGATACAGAGAATACACTGACAGCTCTCAGAGGGAAGGGTGTTGGGGGACTAGGTGAAAAAGGTGAAGAGATTAATCAAAAACAAAAACAAAGAACCATGACCTTGGCCAGTTAGCTTATTTGGTTAGAGCATCATTTCAATATGCCAAGGTCACGAGTTCAATCCCCGGTCAGGACACATACAAGAAGCAACCAATAAATGCACAACTAAGTGTAACAATAAATCAATGCTTCTCTCTCTCTTTCTCTCTCCCTTTCTCCTTCTCTCTAAAATCAAGCAATAAAAGAAATTTTGAAAATCTCATAGACAACAGTGATTGTAGGAGGGAAAGGAGGGTGGAGGAAGGTAAAAGAGGGTAAAGAGGGGATGATAAGTGGTGAGGGAAGGAGGTTTGACATTGGGTGATGAACACAGGATACAATGTACAGATGATATAGAATCATGCAACTGAAACCTACATAATTTTATTAACCAAAGTCACGCCAATAAATTCAATAAAAAATTTTTAAATAAAAAGTAAGAGTAGTAACAGTGTAGTTAAAATTTTTTTCCTCAACACACTGAATTTTGTTGTACATTTCAAAAAAAAGGTGGCTCAGTGTATTATAGAACCTAACTAAGGTTTATAGGGCAGTCTCTTAAGAAATAGTCTTCTATATAGAGAAACACAAACAGTGTCTGTACAAATTTTCACATCTGATCTCACCTACTATTTCAGGAGAGAGAGAAAGAAGGAGCCCACAGCATTACAGGCCTCTGATTTCAAAGCCTCTTAGTTTTTAAAGTGCTGTTTGACTTGGAAAAACCATGGTCAGATGCTTAAGCTTTTAAAAAATCAAACACCATTTAAATGTCCTGCTAACTGCATGCCCAAGGTTTTATAACCTGATTCTTTTCCAGAAAGGAAAGAATGATCTGCAAAAGGAGTACTATGTAATGAAATATTCTTAGTGAGTTAAATTTTTTTTACTTTCTAAAAGGGTTCTAAGTGTTGATGACATGACTGCAGCTTTTCTATCAAGTATAATAGTTGCAGAAAACAAAGAAAAATCAGACAAAGGACTTGGTACAGAATATCAGGTATAACACAAACCTAAAGAAAGCAAAGGTAGTTTTTTAGATTTCTTCTCCTTCAGATCATGCTCTCTGAGTTTTTCATTTTCTTGGGATGGCTTTTCAGATTCCTTGAGCCTGCTCTAGCACATCATACCCTCTCTTAGTCACTTTGAAGAAGGTTGCATCCCTATTTTCCATGGACCTCTTGCGTTAATCTTCCCAGGTTGCCATAACAAAATACCACAGGCTAGGTAGTATGAAGAAAATAATTTAGTTTCTCACAGTTCAAAGTCTAGAAGTCCATGATCAGGGTGCCAACATGGCCTGATTCTGGTGAAAACCCTTTCAGGCTTGTAGGTGACTGCCATTTTCTGTGTGCTCATATGACCTTTCTATGCAAGGTTTGGGGGAAAAGGGAAAGAAAGAGGGAGATTGAGGAAGCTCTCTGGTGTCTCTTCCTATAAGATACTAATTCCATCATCAAACCCTGTTCCTCATGACATCATCTAAGCCTATTTACTTCCCAAAGATCCCATCCCCAAATACCATCCCACTGGAGGTTAAGGCTTCAACATATGAATTAAGGACAATTTGAGGATCACAACTCAATCCATCACACCTCTATGAACCTCTTAACCATGTCACTTCACTGAAATTTAATGTCTTTGTGGTTTATTCTGCTTTTTAGTGTGATAGTTACCCACCACATATAGTGAACTAATATGCTCATAGAAGTTAAGTTTAAAAATTTTGTAGACAATGAGAAATAAAAGCTGTCTCACACATACCAGAATTCTCAAATTGGCACAGACTCCAAATTCTAAAGAGCTCTTTTAGGGAAGTCAAATTATAATCAGAAAGCTGATTGCTAACCAAGAATTCAGAAGATCAAAATTATTTGCATAATTAAAATGTTTACTGTTGTGAGGCTAAGAAAGCCCAATATATCCTGTTCTAGTATAGAAATAGCTTTAAACCAAAGGGACAATGAAAACTAGAATCTATTGGCAGGACTTCTTCTCCCTAAGGGGTGCCTTAATTGGCCTTCCCAAATTGCTCTGATTTTTCACACTTCTGTCACAAAATAATACCATGTACAATGGAACCCTCCAGTCTTGCTCAGGTCTGGAAGCCATTGCACTTCTTTAGTAGAGAAATTATAATCTGGGTGTATAGAATAGAAGCTTGGGAGTCAGATGATCTCATTTTGAAAATTCTTCTGCCACATCTTGGCCACGTGACCTTGAGGATGTTATTGAAAATGCCCTAGACATCATTCCTCCATCGCAATATTAAGAAAATAATCCAATTTAATTTGCAAGTTTTTTGTATTATACTCAAAATGCTTTTAGCACACTAGTCTTAATACATACTACACAAATCTTACCTATTATTTAGTGGGAATTTTAATATCTCTGTTTTAATTCAATACATGATTTTATAGTCTAACTCCCAGGGTACAAGGTAGTATCTCTTATTTCGACCTTTCATGATCTAGAGATTATTTTATGTTTGCTCATGGAAACTTCCACCAATTATATTGATGGTAGAGACAGGTGACACGACTCTTTCCAAAATGCATACTGCCTTCTTTTCTATCTGACTAGTTAACATAAAATTTAAGGCCCTGACCGGTTGGTTCAGTGGTAGAGCATCAGCCTGGCATGTAGAAGTACCAGGTTCAATTCCCATTCAGGGCATATAGAAGAAGGAACCATCTGTTTCTCCTCCCCTCCCTCTTCTATTCCTCCCTTCCCTCACAGCCATGGCTCAATTGATTCGAGCAAGTTGGACCCGGGTGCTGAGGATGGCTCCATGGCCTCCCCTTAGGCACTAAAATAGCTTGGCTGCTGAGCAACAGAGCAATGGCCCCAGATGGGCAGAGAATGGCCAGTAGGGGGCTTGCCAGGTGGATTCCGGTCATGGCACATATGGGAGTCTGTCTCTCTGCCACCCCACCTCTCAACTAATTAAAAAAAATTTTTTAACAGAGAACTTCTGGAGATAATGTCACATCACTTTTCTAGGACAAAAGTTCATGCCATGATTGTGGAAAATCTCTGATGGTATTTAAAGGAGACAGCAGGAAAAGATGACTACAGAGGTCAAAGGAGAAGGAAAACTAATTGTGTTCTCATGGATTTGCCAAAAATCATTGTTACTCCTTTTCTTTATGTTATACATTCTTCATTGCAAATATAATGCATCTACCCAAAAGCACACACACTGGCTTTGTTAGTAATTATTTTCTTGCTTTTTTAAAATACTTTTACCTACTGTTGTAGTTTAGTCTGTTTTTCAACTTTTTATATAGATGATCACATTATTTTATATCTAACTTCTTTGTCTTAATTTTATGTTTTCAACTTTCATTCATGATGTTGGATATAGTTGGAGTTCATTCAATTCATTACTATATGGTATTGCATTCTATGAATATAACTATTTAACCACTTACTTTTGATAGAAATTATTTCGGCTCCTGCTTTGGCTATTACAAATAATTCTTCTTTAAATATACTTTCATTAAAAAAATCCAAAGAACATTTAAAAACTGAAAATGTGATATATTAATGTAAGATCTCAACAGAGTGGTTTAGCAGAAGATGGACACAGTAGAAGAAATATTTATTGATTGAAAGATTAATACAAAGAACTCAAACTGAGGCACAGAGAGAAAAAGGACTGGGGAAAAGAACAGTAAAGCTCTGATGTTGTCTGTGAGACCTGCCCTAGTCCCAACCAGTCAAAGTGCTCATTGTCCCTTGGCGACATGATTGGCTCAAGAGCTGGCATGTGATTCGGGGTGGTGCAATTGGAGCTAATCTTGGAACTTGGGCTTGAGCAACAACAAGGAGATGCTCTCTTTTTCACTGTACTTGAATTTGGGTTTCAGAGATTTAACTGAAGCTCTTAGGCTGGTGTTTTCTTGGGGCCAAGAGAGGAAAGTAACTGAATTCTGATAACATCATTTGCAATCCTAGAGAGTACTATACCAGTTCTATCTCTAGACTAGTTGGTTCTATGAGCAAATATGTCCCTTCTTGCTTTAGACCATTTACAGTTGGTTTTTGTTTTATTACTGTTAATAAGAGTCCTAACTATAAATACTACTTCACTCTTCTGCATCACCCAAATGTCCTCATTCCTGCCTTCCAAAAGGAAAAGTAGAACTCATGCTATAAGTAACTTTAGACCAATGCTCTGGTCTATCTTCCAACTTGTACATGAGCTTCCTTTTGGGTCTTTTCCAAAAAAACAACAGCATTGGTCTAGGAGCCTGACTACACACAGGATATCTGCATCAAACTCTTCTTTTATTTGATCCCTGTTGACATATTTGTCCAACAAACCTTTTTCTATTCTTCTTTGTCTTGTTTGTTTTTTGTACTCCTAAGTTTAATACATTGTTTTAATTAACATTTTAAGAACTAAACTTGTAGAGAGCTGTGATTATGTCTGAGTGACAGGGCTCATCACTACTCTTGGAATGGAATCATATTTAAAGTGAAGAGCTAATTGCAAATTTCAGTTGTTTCCGGTTTTGAGTCTAATGTTCAATATGACAATAAGGTGAACCCAATGTTCAATATACTTTGACCTTTACAATATGTATTAAAATCTTATCTTTGTTCCACAGAGTTACTATCAGAAGATTCTACATATTGCTCACTGCAGGATTCTCTTGAAATGTCAGGATGTCTGGCACCCCAGCCCATATTCTCTCCTGGCAACAATCAGCTAGAGCAAGTAACAGCTGCCTCTGTTGTCCTAAACTGGCCTACTTCACTTACTTTCTCTCCCACGTGAAACATTAAATAGTGATCTGTGTGGTCAGACATGGGACCAAGAAGGTGTGTCAGTGGATGCCAAAGAGTGAATACGTGATGGTCAAATCAAAAGCCCTCAGTGCCTCCAAATTGCAGAGGTGTGGAATGAAGGAAGGAATAAATTAAGTTGTGGTATAAAAAATTTTTGAACTTATTTCTCCTATATATCTGACTATGCAGTCACTTTTTTTTATAAAGATTTTATTTATTCATTATAGAGAAGGGGGAGAGAGAGAGAGAGAGAAGTGGGGAGGAGCAGAAAGCATCAACTCCCATATGTGCCTTGACCAGGCAAGCCCAGGGTTTTGAACCGGCAACCTCAGCGTTTCCAGGTTGACACTTTATCCACTGCGCCACCACAGGTCAGGCTATGCAGTCACTTTATCAATGGATGCCTCATATAAAGATATTTTTCCTGTGTGTTTAACTACTGACTACTTTATTTTCTTTTATAGTTTTTAAGCCCTGCACTTTTGCATAATCTTCTAACATACATGATTATCAGAATGAGTGTTTTTCCAAGTGTGTAACCCATATACTAAAATATCACCTAGAGAACTTGTTTTGGTTAGTACTGTTATTTAGCAAACCAACCAAAACACAGTGGCTTCAAACAACAATCATTCATCAGTTTGGGCAGGGCAAGGCAGACTTGGCCTGTCTCTGCTCCAAGAGATGTCAGTAGGTACAGCTCAAGGGTAACCCACATTCAGGGACTAGAATCTTTGGAAGTCTATCTCATTTACATGTCTTAGGGTTGCTTCCAGATGTCAACTGGGCCCTCAGCTGGGATTGTTGGTGGGAAGACCTATAAAGAGCCTTACCATACAACTGCTTGGCTTCCTTATAGCACATTGGCTTTGTTCCAAAAATATGCATCCCAAAAGACAGGAAATAAAGACTACTGGTATTTAAATCCAGGGCCCAGAATCCTGCACAGTATCTCTTCCACTACATTCTGTTGGCCCAGCAATGACTGTGCACATTCAGGGAGAGGGCTCATTGAACCCAACTCTCAATGCCAAGTGTGTCAAAAAATTAGGGACCATGCTTTAAAACTTATTAAAAGTGCAAATACTTGGATTTCACCCAAGACACATTAAATCAATACTTTTTGAGGCTTTAGATTGGGAATTTAGTTTTAATGAACACTCAAATTTTTCTTAAGCAGATTAAACCTTGATTTCTATATCATCTTTTTTTTTTTACTAGAAATATTTTTTATTTTTTGATTAGTTGACTGAGAGTATTATATTAGTTTCTGGTGTACTGTGCAGTAATTAGACATTATATAACTTACTAAGTAATCATTCTGATAAGTCTAGTACCCTTGTGACATCATATATAATTATTACAATATTATTGACTGTATTCCTTACTCTCCACTTTACATCCCATGACTATTCTACAGCTACCAATTTTTATTTCTTCACATTTTCCACCCATCCCCTAACCTTCCTCCCACCTGGCAACCATCCAAGTGTTCTCTGTATCTATGAGTCCGTTTCTACTCTGCTTGTTTATTTTGGCTTTTAGATTTGATTCTGGATAGATATGTACAGGGGTGGGCAAAAGTAGGCCCACAGTTGTAATACAAATTAATAATACAATAATTAATAAATAATAATACAAGAATAAACTCTGTTTTGTGTACTTACAACTATAAGCCTATTTTTGCCCACCTTTGCATTTTTTGCCATTTTATTATTCATATATATATATTCTATTATTCATATTTTTTATATTTCATTCTCCTTTCTTTTCTTAAAGAAGACCCTTTAACATTCATGTAGTACTGGTTTGGTGGTGATGAAGTCCTTTAGCTTTTGCTTGTCTGGGAAGCTCTTGATCTGTCCTTCAATAGTAGATGATAGCTTTGCTGGGTAAAGTACTCTTGATTGTAGGTCCTTGCTTTTCATTACTTTGAATGTTTCTTGCCAATCCCTTCTGAACCACAAAGTTTCTGTTCAGAAATCAGCTGACAATCTTTTGGGAGCCCCCTCGTAGGTAACTAACTGCCTTTCTCTTGCTGCTTTTAAGATTTCTTGTCTTTAACCTTTGGCATTTTAATTATGATGTGTCTTGGTGTGGGCCCCTTTAGGTTCATCTTGTTTGGGGCTCTCTGCATTTCCTGGATTTGTATGTCTATTTCCTTCACCAGGTTAGGGAAGTTTTCTGTCATTATTTTTTTGAACAAATTTTCAATGCTTTTCTCTTTCTTCTTCTTCTGGCACTCCCATGGTGTGAATGCCTGAAGTTGTCCCAGGACTCCCGATACTATTCTCATTAGTCCCAGGTAATGGGCTGCAAGGACTATTTTCAGTCACTGTGGAAGATCAGCTGTGCTGGGGCCCATGCCCCAGAGAAGGTCCCTGGTGCCTATTGGGGCTGTCCCTTGAGTGTGTCACTTATGGAGGTGGTTGGGTGGTATTTCATCATGGTCTTAAGCTGTCTACCAGGTGTACTGGCTCTGGTGCCTCCCAGGAGGTGCAGGCCAAGGTTAGCTACTACAAAGTGATCTGCAGATGGCTGCTACTTGTGCTGAGCTTGGAGGTGCCCAAAACAAGCTAGGAACCAAGGCCAGTTGCCACTATTGTCAGGCTTGGGGCCACTTAACAAGAATGTTGCTTGTTTGAGACATTTCAGAAGAGTCTGAAGCATGAACCAAGCCATGCCATTTGTATGTAAAATCCACTGGAAACAGTTTGGGTAGGACCTCAAATTGGGTAGGGCATGGTCTCAGGGAATCACCAGGGTAGGGTGACCAAGTTGATGGAGATATGACACCTACAAGCCAGCTCATTGCAGTAAAGGCTCAAAAAAGGAACATTGATCTCTAGCAGCTCTTGAGCTTATGCCAGACAATTCAGTTACTTCCCATATGCCCTTAGTGTCTTTGGAACTGCTACTCCACTGCTAGAACTCAAAGAAAATCCAAGTCAGTCCGTGTGTGGGCCTTTTGAAAGAAATGCCCAGGTCTCCAGTAGCCTTCTGTCTCACTCAACCATAACACCTACTGGCTTTTATACCCAAATTCCATTGGGACCTCTGTTCCTATCACTGAAATCCTGGACAGGGTGTCCTGGTGTGAGGCTGGGACCTCTTGCTCCTCAGGGGAGATATGCCTTTTGATTTTTATCTGCCACACATAGGCAGGGGATAAGCCTGCCCCATATCTCCACCCCTACTACCAGCCTTGATGCGGCTGCTTCTTTATATCCTTCATTGTAGGACTTCTGTTTAGCTAAGTTTCAGGTGGTTCTCGGTGATGGTTGTTCTGCAGTGCAGTTGTAATTGTGATGTGGTTGTGGGAGGATTGGAGTACTGCATTTTCCTAGGCTGCAAGTTTGCCTGGATTATATAGTATCTTGAAACCTATTATTTTTAAAAGATTTCATTTTTTTTTTTCTATTTTAGAGAGAGGAGAAAGAGAGAGAGAGAAACGGAGGTGGGAAGAGTGGAAAGCATCAACTTATAGTAGTTGTTCGTGTGTGTGCCTTGACCAGGCAAGCCCAGGGTTTCAAACCAATGACCTCAGCATTCCAAGTCAATGCTTTACCCACTGCACCACCCCAAGTCAGGCTTGAAGCCTTCCATTTTAACATACAAGTTCTATCTCCCTTATATTTCTTTGGCCAGGAATATATCATGATATTCACAGCTACCACACTTCATTTGATGAGAGGAAACAGTGTTGTTTTATTCTAACCTTAGATTCCTCCCACACTAAAAACAGAGCAAAGCACAGGATGAGGAGCGAGGGACTGAGTAAAGGGAGTGTCGGTACACTCCTAAAGTCATCATTAATATGCATCCAGTATGCAGCTGCAAAGGTGGAAGGAGACTTTAGCTGATTTTTATCTGCAGTAACCCTCACTTGTGAGATGTGCTTTTTTTTCATAAATGTTAACAAAAGGGAAATTCTTTGAGTAAAAATGTGTATTATTTGGGTTCTTCTAAGAAGCAGACCCTGAGATGTAGACTGAATGCCCATAGTTTATAAGGGAGGTTCAGGGATAGATAATACAAAATAAAACAGATGATAGGGACACATAATTAAACCTGCTACCTCAGTGGGCAACCAGAGCTTATCATCTGAGAGGCTCAGGGAAAGAGCGTAAACACATACATACACATTAGAATGATCCTGCCAACGGGCAAGGAAACTGGGATAGATTTCCACTTTCTAACGTAACCTGTAAGGATGCCCCTATTCCAAGACATTTCGATAGGGAAAGTGGGTTCTAGCAGTCCAAGGATAGGCATTGGCTGTTTGTAAATCAAGCTGGTGTGCATGAAGATATGAGTAGAACAAATCCACAACATGTCAGAAAAATCTCATAACTGTGGTCTGGCTTAATCAAAACAAATCAAACTAAGGACTTTGAATTATGAGAATTTCCAACTGTCTTTATGATTATTGATTATCTGTTTTGTTGTCTTAGATTATATATGTAACCTCCTTGCCTTTCCTGGAGGTGAAGAATCTGCTTAACTGAGAAACCTGTGTTATTTCATCATTTTTTAAAGAAAGCACCTTCCTATCAATGAAATAATTAACTTCTGGAGCATTCGCAACCTTTTGTCCAGATGTGTGCTTCCCAGATATAAACTAGCCAAATCCAGAGAAGTCCATGCCACAGTACATTCTTAGACACACCAAAGTTATAGGGATATTTTTTATTCTAGTAAGACCCTGGCTTTGCAGACCACTTTGATGTCATCTCTTCTAACTTATTGTGTGGTTTTAGTTTACAAGCAAAGTGAACATCTGGGCTATTTCAGCTGGCTTTGCTCTTTTAGGTAATGTACAGAATTGTTGTTTGGAAAGGGCTATGCTGGAAGTCACCAGTGATAACATATGGGCTGGCTTTGTATTTCCTAATGTTCTTTTATGATACTCTGCCTCATATTGAAGGGAGCCCCAGTACTGCCCAGATGACCCTTCTGACACTTGTGGCTATATTCATTCTCTTTAGGAGGCAAGGAAACTGCAGGGTAGCTAATGAATTCTGATGATGATGCTCTAAACTAGAGAGTAAACAATCATCTGATTATTATTCACTCAGGAGTTTGCCTAAGGTTCCACTTATTTGGGCTATATTTCTGTAATTTATAAATCTATGCAGTTTATTAAATGCGTATCATTTTCCTCCCCATAAAGGCTGATCTTCTTTCTAGGTCATTTTATTTAAGGAAAGTAAGGGCATGACATAGAGATTTATATTTGTGATGGTCCCATATACCTAATGCCACTGAAGTAGATAGGATTTTATTTCTCGTTATGGCATTTTCATACTAAAGGCATTTTCCCTGTGTTTCTTAATGAATGTGTTTGTTTATCTGTTGTTCTCTTGCCTTACTACTATCTTTTCTGCCTTGTTCATTGAAGCCCTTCAAGTTCATAGAGGAAGTCAGTAAGTCAAAGATAAATTAGAGTGTGTGTTCATGGAAGTACTCTTTAGTTTGCCACAGACCACACTGCTCTCTGTGTCTACCCAATATTGGGGTCCAGTGTCAGTTACTACATTGCTTATAATGGCACTTAACCATATACATGCATTTGTATCAGCTCTTAATCCCTGGTGAGGTTTAAAACTACAGTTCTGTATAACTTAGAAGTTTCACAAGGGTGACAATATGTTTGTGTGCCCTGGTTCACTCAGCACCTATCATACAGTCCGTGCTTAAGAAATCTGAGTTAAATAAATGTTAAATAAATGAAAGGGAGGGATAAATCTAGCTAGCCTCTAACAAGATAAGCTACTTGGCTATAAGAATTCTATTTTTTCAAGAATGGTAGAATTTTATGACCCGGTCACTAATAACTGTATAACTCATAGCCCCTGCCTTGACTCTAGACTAATGTTACTAGCACCATGCTGAGGGACACAGAAGGGGGTGACCAAAGTGACTGTGGGCTGAGTGTATTGACAGGGACTCTGGAAAGCCTCCCCCTTCCAGATCACATAATATGTTATTAATGAAGGAAAAGTGACCTACTGCACCTTATAAAAGAAAAATGTACCCACTAGAGATTTGAGCAAGTCATTTGGTGTGGCTCCAGATGCCAGGAAACTGAGATGTCTCCTCCCATTTCCTTCTCACAGCCCTGATGCTAGCTATTAGTACTGCTCAACTAATAAATAATATTTAATTTAATTTTCATTGAAATAAATCTTCCTGGTAGCAACAACAATAAAAAAAAAAGTATGAAGCTTTGCTTTATTTTTACAGAAGGTCCTTGCTTTCTTATGTTTCCTGGTGCTCAGAGTGGGATTCCAGGTGCTCACCACAATCAGAAAAACTTGTTTACTGAGCTTTGACCTTAGCCCAACTGGCATCAGAGCATTCCTGACCCAAGTGATCAACGGAGAGCGTGGGTACCACCCTCCAGAGCGCTGTCTTCCCCGAGGCTCAACCACAGCAAGGTAAGAAAAAAGTTGTTTATCCATAGGGCCCTCATAGTAGAAGCCTAAACTACAAAACAGATAGAAGAAAACATAAGCTATGGCCTCTGGCACTGAAAGAGGGCATCCTCTTCAGCATAGAAATCACTCCTCTTTTGATTTAGAAGCAAATTCACACTCTACCCTAATGTCCGCAGCCTACATAATGAGCCAGTCTCTGATGTCAGCTCTTACCACTCCCCACTTCCCCTCATAGGCCTTGGTTCTGCCCCCCACATGCAGCGCACCCACTTTGGGACCTTTGCTTAGACCGCTATGACCTGTGCATGGAAGACCTGTGTCAACATTCAGGCCTCAGCTCTAATGTTGCGTCTTCAAAGAAGTCCTTCCTAACCGCCCCATCTTATACACTTCGACTTTCACCTTTACCTACAGCTTAACAACTATCAGATAATATCTCATTTGTTTGTTTGCTTGTTTATTATCTGTTTTCACCACTAGAGAGTATGTTTCATTAGAACAAGGCTCCAACCTCCATTCATCATTGTATTTCCGATATGTGGTACAGTATGTCCTCAGTAAAAGTTTGTTGGGTGGATAAATAAATGCAGGATGATTTTTGGCAGAATGAAGAGCTTGCTAAGCTGAAAAGCAGAACTGAAGGAAGCCAGAGAGAAAGGAGCTGGGAAGAGAGAACCAGAGGCAGTAAGAACAAAAGCAGAAGACGGGGATTCCTTTCTCCTGGGGAGGTCTGCTCAACTAACCCTCGCTTTTTCCTTTTATTTTCTCACACACACAAAAAAAGAAAGGTGAGGGGGAATATACTTAATAATATTGTGGTAGTATTGTGATACTAGACTTAGTCTGGTGGTCATATTGTAAGATATATAAATGTTAACTCACGATATTAGACACCTGAAACTAACATAAGATTTTATACCAAATATACTTAATTTTTTGAAATTGTGATTTAATTGGCATACAACATTGTGTACCAAGGATAACATACTGATTTGATATATTTATACTGCAAGATGATTGCTATTGCAGCAACAGCTGACACCTCCATGCATCACTCTATGTCATTTCTTCCAGTTGTGGGAACAATTAAGATCTAGTCTCTTAGCAAGTGTAATGTTTATAATAGAGTTTTGTTGTCTATAATCACTGTACTGTGTGTTCAGTCTCAGCACTGATTAATCTACTGATTACAAGTATGTACCCTTATACATACGTCTCTCCCATCCTCAGCCACTGGAAACCACCATTCATTTTCTGTCTGATCAGCTTGAGATTTTTTTTTTGTACTTTTGTTTTTCTGAATTCCACATGTACAGAATATCATACAGTATTTGTCTTTCTGTCTGACTTATTTTACCATACATCAAATTTAACAATTTTTACACTGCAAAAGAAACAATAGACAAAATAAAAAGGCAGCCTATAGAATTGGAGAGAATATTTGCAAACCATATAGCAGATAAGGGGTTAATATCCAACATTTATAAAAAAAAACCTTATACAATTTCAATAGCAAAAATAAACAAAAAACAAAAAATACACAAGAACAATTTGATTAAAATAAGCAGCAATTATGAATAAATAAACGTGTTTTTTTTTCTTTTCCAGCAGATTTTAAAGGCCAAGGGAAGAGGGGTAGGAATCAGCTGTGATCAACCATGTCAGTCCACCTGTGTGTTGCGCTTTCTGCCTACTCATCCCCTGCAAAGAGCTCGGAGCACACAGCCCACCCACTGGCAGCAACAGTGTCCTGTCTGGGGCATGGCAGTTTGGGGGAACCCCCAGCAGGATGGCAATATCGGCCATAGGGTTTGCATTGTCACCTCTCTCTTCTTCTCTTTTTAGACCCATTGACTGCTGGGTCCTGTATCTCCCTTAGGAGCCTGAGCCTGGAATTTGAAAGGCTTTGGAAGGGCAAAGTTTACTCCCAACACTGAGCTGTGGGGTCACCTCATTCATTTTCAGAGCTGACATCTATGAGGGCTAACTAGCTGAGTTAATCTCTTCCTGTGTTTTCTCCCGTTTAAACTTACAACCCCTCTATGACCTAGCTATCATTATCCCCATTTCTCAGATGAACACACTGAAACTTAGAGGATTAAACAACCTGCCCAGCATTACCAAGCTTAGTAAGTGACAGAATTGGCAGGTAAACCTAGGTCAATCTGCTTCTGCATGCTTTGAAGTGTCATTACCTCTGATTAAGTAAAATTATACTTTCAACTTTCTTCCTGAATTTTGTTCAGTTTAATGGGATAGTTGATGTCTTCTTCCTATTACTGGTATGGGGGATAAATATCTAAACATAATCACCTACGTTTCTTTAGTTGGCCACCATGAATTCCAAAATATGTAGCAGTTTTTGCCTGTCTACTTTTTTACATAGGGATGATTGTAAAGGTTATTTTTTGTTTGCTTGCTTTTTGAGGAATCCCTTAAACCAGACGAGTCCCCCTGCACCACACTCTGTGGCGTGCTGCCCCCTAGTGGCTAAAGTGAACGTAGCTTCGGTTCAAGCAGCACTTATCTTGAGGGCCCAGCAGCTCTCTCTTCTTACAGCGCCCGGAAATACACAAGTGTAGGGCCGAACCTGCACTCACTGGATCCTTTAAAAATATTTGCCAGAATTTATCGACTTGTTCATGGACAACCATATCTTATCTCTGCTCAGTAACCCAGGATTGGAATATGGGTTCAAAACAACTGAGAGACCCTTCCAAATGAAACACGCTTCTTTCCATCCGCTTGGCACTCAAGCATTTCCTGTTGTGCTCCTCCCATTGACCAGAAATGAGCTAGAAGCTGTGAAGTGCACAGAGAGACAGTGGTGGTAACACACGTGTGCTCTACAAGCAGGACCTCCTTTTACATGTCACAGAGGGAACATAAATCAGAAGGCACTGCTGGTTTTTACCGTGAAATATAAATGCAGAATGCAGCCCATTTCTTAGGAATTCCGTTTTTTGTTTTTTTTTTTCTTCTTGAATCTAAGTGAAGAAGTAAGTGGGGGCGTCGAGGGAAAACCGGAAAGGTTGGTAGTAATCCTCTAAAACAGCCTCATGTTGGAAGGAAGTACAGGTGAAAGTTGTAAGTGTATTCAAAATATTGTTTGTTTGTTCATTTATTGTGGCTCCTTTCAGAGTTTACGTATCAGAAACACAAGAAGTCTGAAGGTGCGTGTACGTAAGGATACAGTATTGACCAGGCTGGCTGAATTAACCCATGGTTCAGTGGAACAGGTTTAACTGATTATTTCTTCACTGAATCCACCAGTTGTTTTGACGATTCAGACACAGCAAAACCAGCCCAGTGAGTTAGGCCAGACCACAAAGTCTGGTCTATGTTTGCAAGAATTCTGACTTGGACTCTGTTCAAGGTTGCTTTCACTTCGGTTTTATTATCAAAGCAGCAAACAGAGCTAAACCAGCCCAGTGAGTTAGGCCAGACCACAAAGTCTGGTCTATGTTTGCAAGAATTCTGACTTGGACTCTGTTCAAGGTTGCTTTCACTTTGGTTTTATTATCAAAGCAGCAAACAGTGCAAAGGTTATAGATGACATCAAGGGCATAAATGGTAATGTGTCACTTGATGGTGCCTCACATATTCATCCCCAAGGTCCATCCAGAGTCTGGTGGTCAGTGTAGCCCTAGTTGAGTGAGGAACCTCCCAGGACCATGGGGTCACGTGCAGATCTTCTGGGAAGATCTACATATTATGTGGACATCCTGGAGAAATGCAGTAGAGAGGGAACTTAAGGGTATTTCTCTTGGAGAAGGTGTAAATGCATTCAATATTGAGTGTATTTATGTGAAGGGTGTGGATGGGTGTGAATTGTCCTAGGAGTACAAAAAGTACAATATATATTTTCCCTACCTAAAAGATCCCTGAATTTATAGACAGACACAGCTGTCTTTGCAGATCCAAGTGGTCATGTGACATAGTTCTAGACAATAAGAAAGAGAAATCCCTGGTAAGGGTGACTTTTCACAAGTAGAACGGCAAGGCTTCTCTAGGAAGACAAGAGAGACTTCAATCATCTTTCACTCCTTGATTCAAATCCAGATGTAAAGAGAAGGCGTGGAGCTGCTGCAGCCATCTGAGACTAGCAAGCATGAAATGAAGGCTTAAATGTTGGGGATGGTGGAGTGGTTCTCCGGAACTGCGGAGCCACCATACCTGCCTTGGACTGAAAGCCCTTCCCTGCATTGTTTTGTGAGACAAACTCTAATATTAAGCTACTAGTCATGTGGGTCACAGCCTACAGATGGTAATGCTCTCATCTAGGAATGCCTGACCCACTGGCTTGGGCCAGTATTTCTCTTAGAGAACCCCAAAGACATTTTCCCCCCTGGGGCCAATGTTGTGGCAGGGCCAGCCCCTGTGGTTCTTTTTATTATCACAGGATGAACTTCAGAAAACAAGTATCAGAAAACTTGGAATAACAAGATGTATTACTCACAAGTCCTGGAGGGCACACATCATGCCCGAGGGCCACACAGTGAGGTCTAGAGGAGAGGTTGCAAGTGAGGGATGGCTAGAAATGAGGACACGGGGCTCTGCTTCTATTAGGGTTGAGGCTGAGGTATGTGAGGTTTTCCAGAGTTACTGATTATTGTCTAATTTGAAGCACAGAGGGGGAGAAAGGACATAAGAGAGTGAAGGCAGGGCCACTCAAGCAGTTATTTCAATGGCCTAGGGCTTTCGGAAAGGGCACCTTAGTGGGTGTGGCTGGCCTGCTTTCTCATCTGGCTGTTCTGCTAGGAGCTTTGTCATACAACTAGCAATATATTTATTCAAAATGGATGTCTTTGAAATGGTTGCCTTGTCAATAAAAGCTTAATGTCAAACACATAACAATCAAAAGCTTAGTGACACACATTTACACTATACCACTCTCATAGAGTTTTCTGTTAGTTATAACTGAATAATACATTTCTAACAGATTGTCTTAGTCTGCTTGGGGCTGCCAGAACAAAATGCCATAAACTCGATGGCTCAAACAGCAGACATTTAATGTCTTACTGTTTTAGAGGCTGGGGGCCAAGATCAAGGTGCCAATAGATTCAGTGTTTGATGAGGACTCTCTTTTGGGCTTGTAAAAGGCCACCCTCTTACTGTGTCCTCACATGGCTTTTCCTCAATGCATGGAGAGAATGCAGTTTCCTCAGTGGGGAGAGAATGAGAACTGTTTTCTCTCTTCTTAAAAGGTCACTAATCTTATCATCATGAGGGACCCACCCTCATGATATAATCTAAAACTAGTCACCTCCCAAAGACCCCACCTTCAAATATGGTCACATTGAGGGCTAGGATATCAACATATAAATTTGAAGAAAAACACGAACATTCAGCCCATAAACAGATAAATCTACAAATCAAAGTAGAAATTATAGAAGTTTAACATATTGCTTTAACTCTTTGAGTAGTGAGTTTTTTTATTCATGCTCACTGACCCTCAGGAGTAACTGATTTTCAAAAAATAAAATTAGTTCCAGTTACAGTTTTATTAACTTAAAATCATGTTTGTTTGATAACCAGTTTATGGAAACAAGAACATACATTTGCCTTTTGTTAATGTTTCCTTACACATTTTTAAAATAAAAATTTTTGTACAATCATACTCTGGATGGTCAGGAGGCAAGAGGACATACATGAACATTTGTACTACTCAAAGGGTTAATTGCCCAGTGTTTTTTTTTGTTTTTGTTTTGTTTTGTTTTGCATTTTTCCAAAGCTGGAAACTGGGAGGCAGTCAGACAGACTCTCGCATGCACCCGACCAGGATCCACATGGCATGCCCACCAGGGGACGATGCTCTGCCACTCTGGGGCATCGCTCTGTTGCATCCAGAGCCATCCTAGTGTCTGAAGCAGAGGCCACAGAGCCATCCTCAGCACCTCGGCCATCTTTGTTCCAATGGAGCCTCGGTTGCGGGAGGGGAAGAGAGAGACAGAGAGGAAGGAGAGGAGGAAGGGTGAAGAAGCAGATGGGCACCTCTCCTGTGTGCCCTGGCCGACGCTCTACCACTGAGCCAACTGGCCAGGGCCAATTGTCCAGTGTTTTTATTTCAAATATATACAGCTGTGTTATAAGTCATGGTATACAGAGCAAGTACACAGGGAAGGCTATTATTGGGACCGTTTGGAAACTTAGTAAAATTTATCATAGGAGGTTATATCCACTTAAAGAGATAGAAAACAGGTTGATTAAAAAGTATTTAATTATTTAATTAACAAAATTTAACACTATTTCCTTGTTGGATTTGGGTTGTGAATAACCAAAAAATAACATATATGGCTATCGACTTTAGATATATATATCAGTTAAAGAAAGACTTTTGGAATCTCTGTTTATTATTATTGTGTTTTGTTATCCAGCCTATTTCTTGCTCCCCTCCATGTCTCAGTGACACATACTCCTCCAAAGAATCACGAGGAGAAAGAAGCCTGGCTGCGAACAGTCAGAAAGTCGTCAGTCTACAATGTTGTCATTAGGAAGGGACTTACAATTGTGAATTAATTAAGATTTATAAAAGAATGAATTGAGTAGTATACTAAAAAAGATTGGGGAATAAAATATAAGATGTCTTTTTATTAATTTAGCAGAAAAGTGTCTGGGTAGCATTGAAAAAGAGTTACTACCATCACGAGGGATACCAAAATGATTCATGATTGTAAATTTTGGTCATAACTATGCCTTGTTTTATTATGCATTTGTATTTTTCTGTTGCATGAGTACCTCTATTAAAGAATAAAAGTAAAAAAAAAAAGCAGTGAGAACATTTTCAAACATTTAATTGGACTCCTAAACTTTTTTTATTCCTAACAGTTACAGAGAGCCCTAAAGATAGAATACATTTTAAAATTTCCCTTTCACATTCATAAATCACTCAGCATTGCATGAGAATCCCCTAGGTTTGTACACTATGGCTTTATATTCCACAAGAGGTTGATTTTTTCCTTGCTCAGTAAGCTAACACCTTCCTGCAGTTCCAGCTGGGATCCTGGCAGAGATCTGAACACAGTATAAGGCAGTGAAGTGTGAAACATGTTTAATTTCAGCATTAGAAATTATTCCCAAGCAAAGAAATGGCTCCTTTTGAGATTGACAACACTTGAACATGTTGCATTCTTTTTGAAAAAGTGCCAAGCTAATTTTTATCATAACGTATATGGGAAGCAGTTAGGTCAAAATATACCATGTAAGTGTGCTCAATTCCACTGACTACAACCAATAAAGAATGTCCAGCTTTGGACCATGCCCATGAGCCACTGAGATTTTTACAGTCAGAGGTATATGACCTTGGAAGTCATGTCCTGACCCACAAGGAGGATTCCTAGACTTCTCCTTTGCCCCAGCTCTTTCTCTGAGACATTAGAGAGATTTTCCAGATTTCCTACTGATGTATGAAGGCTATCCTTATAATCTAGATCAGTAGTTTTCCACCTTTTTACACTTGGGGACCAATGACCTAGCTGGTCAAAATGCAATGTTAAAGTTTCATCTTACAGCATTAACAGTGCAACACAGTACAAGCTGGTGCTTGGTTTCTGAACTCCACATGTACAATGCATTGAATATGACATAAGTTTGTCAGAATGCTTTTTGTTTATTGCAAATGGTTTTTAAATGCTCTGTATGGTGCAAAACATTGTTTGAACAAGCCTGCAAGTTGCAAAGCTTTTTAAGACAATTTTAATAGTATTTTTATCAATGATATAGGCTGGTAAGTGGCAATCAAACTTTGCATAAGCAAACTTGATTTAGACCATTAGGCCTGCAATCATCATACAACATCAAGGTGAATAACTCTTTCATGGATTGGCATGAAATTTCTGGTGGACCTGTCTGCCAACTAGTGCTTGGAAGGCACTGGTCTAGATCAAACTAGGTTTACAATGACCACTCTAGAAGTATTTGGAGCTTTATGTTGAAAGGAATTAACACTTCAGGAACCCTTTAAATATATAAACAGGCCTAGTCTGAGAAGAAGGCATAGATGATTGAAAATGCCTGGTCCTGCCTGACCAGGCAGTGGCACAGTGGATAGAGCAGAGGTCCCCAAACTTTTTACACAGGGGGCCAGTTCACTGTCCCTCAGACCATTGGAGGGCCAAACTATAAAAAAAAATATGAACAAATCCCTATGCACACTGCACATATCTTATTTTAAAGTAAAAAAACAAAATGGGAACAAATACAATATTTAAAATAAAGAACAAGTAAATTTAAAACAACAAACTGACCAGTATTTCGATGGGAACTATGGGCCTGCTTTTGGCTAATGAGATGGTCAATGTCCAGTTCCATATTTGTCACTGCTAGCTGTAACAAGTGATATGACGTGCTTCCAGAGCCATGACGTGTGAACCCTGAGTCACCGGAAGTAGTACTATATGTGAGCGATGCTGCGCTTTGCACTGACCACCAATGAAAGAGGTGCCCCTTCTGGAAGTATGGCGGGGGCTGGATAAATGGCCTCATGGGGCCACATGTGGCCCACAGGCCATAGTTTGGGAAACCCTGGGATAGAGCATCGAACTGGGACCCAGAGGACTTAGGTTTGAAACCCTGAGGTCACCTGCTTGAGCGCAGGGTCGCTGGTTTGAACATGGGATGATAGACATGACCCCATGGTTGCTGGCTTGAGCCCAAAGGTGGCTGGTTTGAAGCCCAAGGTAACTGGCCTGAGCCCAAGTCACCTGGCTTGAGTAAGGTGTCACTCAGTCTGCTATAGCCCCCCAGTCAAGGCAGATATGAGAAAGTAATCAATTAACAACTAAGATGCTGCCAAAAAAAATTGATGCTTTTCATCTCTCCCTTCCTTTCTGTCTGCCCCTGTCTCTGTCACACACACACACACACAAAAAGAAAAGAAAATGCTTGGTCCCATCTCTTACCCCAAGTTCTCCCTCTTCCTCTCACTCCCACATATATCCCCAAGGGGTCAGAAATAGTAATATAGGCTCCATAAAAAAGACCTCTCTTATAGGACTTAGACACTTAAGTATTAAGTAGTGGTTATTTTGATTATTCAGATTGTAGTTATTCCTTCATAAGTGTCCTAAGCCTGTCCAAATAAAAATTAAGAACCCGAAGGAAAAAAAGGAAGGAGAGAGGAAGGGAAGGAGAGAAGGTGAGGAGGGGAGAGGACCCAGTAGGATATCCAAGCACAGATGACTTATTTCATTAAACAATACAACATTTAAATTTTGTCAGTTTATTTCTTGGTAGAAAGACATTTTTTTAATCCCATAATTTATAACATGCCATGAATCTTTGCATCTCTCACTCATGTCTGAAATGTTTTGTTATTGATCCCCCTGAATTGCTTTCTTATAGTCATGGTTGTCATTCTAAGTAGTAACTTTGAGACACGAGGAGCTATTGGGGCAAGTTTACAATTCATAAGCTTGAAGACTATAGGTTTCTCTGACTCTTCATCTTAAAAATTCATAACTTTAATTCCTTGAAAGTGTGTCCTCCTTCACTTATATCTTGCTGATTATTACCTGAGACTTCATCTTTAAGTGATAGTAAAATATCATACAATGTCCTCTAACTTTCTAGGAAACATCTGAAAATAACATACTTTAAAATATAACAACCTAATCGAGTGAAATGAACCTCTACAACTATGTATTACATGGCTATAATGGAAACTTCATTTCAAATAACAAATAAATTATAAGATATTTATTGTTTCTAAAAGAATTCAGTAATGCAACTTGAGAATAAAAATAAATGTAAGTGCATTTTGCTGTATGTATATTTCAGTAACATATATTTTTAAAATTATGTGAAGGCCCTGGCCGGTTGGCCCAGTGGATAGTCAGCCCAGCATGCAGATGTCCCAGGTTGATCCTTAGTCAGGCCACACATGAGAAGTGACCATTTGTTTCTCTCCTCCTCTTTCTCCCCCTTCTTTTCCCCTCTCACAGCCAGTGGCTCGATTGGTTCAAGCATCAGCCCGGGTGCTAAGAATAGCTCTGTTGGTCCAAGTGTCCGTCCACCTTAGGCACTGAGTATAGCTTGGTTGATTTGAGCATTGGCCCCAGATGGGGTCTGCCGGGTAGCTTCTGGCCAGGGCACAGGAGGGAGTCTATCTAATTCCCCTCCTCTTAAAAAAATATTAAAATATGTGAAATAAGACAAGTTGTAGTTATTTGAGTTCATTTCTATTAGAAATATCATCATTGTCTAGTCAAGTCTTTCCCAATTAAATCAGATTGTTTGGGGTCCACATATCCCTGCTGTATACTTTAAATGGATTTTCTTCATCTGCAGTGATGAGGACCATGTTTTGAATGTATTGGGGATTACAATTTTTATTCCATGCTAGTGAAATACATTGTGCTGACAATTTAGAGAGTCCAACCCATTATTTAGTCTTATAACTGGTACCACCTGCAAAATGGGAGCAGCAATGCCCCACCCATGGCTCTTTCATGTGTTTCATTACAGACAAGGATGCTGAGAATTATGGAATCTTGATTTGCAGCATAAAAACATGTGATTTAGTCATAGCAGAAAAGAACTTTCACCCCTATATAAAAGTCAGAAATGGTTCTAGGGTTTCCCAATGATGTTTCCCATGAAGTTATATTTTCATGAATCTCAAACTATTGATTCAGACATGAATTCTGTTCCTCATTTCCTCTCCTCTCTTACCTGTGTGTGATGTGTCCATCTGTGTCTGCATATGTCTGTGTGTATATTTTTTATTGTATTCAAGAAATGGTTGCTGAAACTAGCATTACAAATGTATGTTTAAGCAATCATTAACTAGAAAGTGTAGAACCATACAAGGTCAATCTACCAATGGACTAGTCAGTATTCATCCAGGTGTGCCTCAATTTCCCCAATCTATGTAGTGAGAATCTCTGCCATTGAAGTCTGGGCATCTGTATTAAAAACAAGTTCCCAAAGGGATTTTTATTGACACTAAAATATAAAAGATGAGTTGGTTTAATCATTTATGCATGTATTTGTTAATTCAACAAACATTTATTGAGATCCTGATAAGTACTGGAAGGTATAAAAATGAACAAGACAATCAGAGTTCCTGTCCGTGTGAAACTTAGAATCCAGCATTTGCTGAACTGTGTTTCTCATAAACTCTCAGTGTCCTGCAAGGACTTAACAACTGTAACATAATACTGAGCAGCCTTTTCTGCTCAATAAGACCCAAACCCAAGAACAATCCACATTCTAAAGAGTAAAGAGAATGGTAAGGAACTAGAGGTCAGATTCTTACTGTCCCCAGGGCTTAGTAAGTGGCAGCTGAACTATCTCTGATAACTGCCATCATCCTCAAGCCCAACCTGTTTTCCATGCATGAAGAACAAGGAGGGAGAAAGAGCAAGAAAGGAAGGCATATGTTTAAGGGCCTGAAGTGCCAAAGCTCTTTCCACAGTACCATAACTCTACTTTCCCCTCCCTGTGAAAAGTTGCTTCCTTACCCCAAAAAAACAAGTAAAGAAAGTACTAGTTGAGATTCCCTTAGAAATTGGCAGACCTTTTAGGAAGAAATTTCCCTAGTCAAAGTCTACCTATTTATGCAGTGGACTTGTAGGACTACTATCTGTGGCGGTCTGCGTGAAGTTAAAAAAATGAGAGAGGAGCCTGACCTGTAGGTGGTGCAGTGGATAAAGCATCAAACTGGGACACAGAACACCCAGGTTCAAAACCCTGAGGTCACTGGCTTGAGCACGGGCTCACCAGCTCGAGTGCAGGGTCACTGGCTTGAGCAAGGGGTCACTCGCTCTGCTGTAGCCCCCTGGTCAAGACATATATGAGAAAGCAGTCAATGAACTACTAAAAAAAAAAGGAACCACAACGAAGAATTAATGCTTCTCATCTCTCTCCCTTCCTGCCTGTCTGTCCCTATCTGTCCCTCTTTCTGACTCTCTCATTGTCTCTGTCACACACAAAAAAAAATGAGAGGGGAGTAGCAGCAGAACAACCCACACACCCACAGAAGATCAGTAATTTGAGCCACAGTACCCACCTAGCAGTGTAGCTAGCTGGTGAGTGGTTCCTAGAAGCAAGAGGCTGTAAGGTCCACCATGAATGTAGAAACTGAGGACATAGAGAGATATCAATTCAGGTGCTCATTAGTGCACTATCTAGTGAAGACTCACATCTTAGAGAATGCAAGCAAGGTCCCTATGAGAGAATTAGCATATGGATGCCTATCACGCCACCATAGGGCTTCACAGTCAGCCATGTCCCCAAAAAGGTGACACATGGTAGTGTGTTAAATTTAATTTTCATTTATACAAAAAGGGATGCTTTTTATTTGTGACCTTTTTCTTTCCTGTCCCAACACAGATAAAATAGAACCCAGAAGAAGTTGGAGAGGAGAGGTGAAAAGGCAGACCAAGCCCTCACCCTGCTTCTGGCTAGGGAAGAGAATAGTGTCTAGTATTGCACTGGATCTGAGATTGAAATGTTTAACTGGATTAAATTGGACTAGAATGACCAGAAAGCTATGGAATCTGGCCATTCATTATAGCACAAGGTACGTAGTTGAAGGAGATAACTGAAACAAATGATCAGTTATTTCATGCTATAGACGAAACATGTACTCCAAAATTCATATGCTGACACCTAATCTTTAATGCAATATTTGGAAGTGGCGCCCTTAAAAGGTGATATGGTCATGAGGATGAATTTCTGATGAATGGGATTAGTGCCCTTAAAAAGGGACCCCATAGAGTATCCTTGCTCCCTCCTCCATGTGAGGACCCAGCAAGATTACCATCTGTAAACCAAGAAGTGAGACTTCACCAGACACTAAATCTGCCAGTGCCTTGATCTTGGTCTTTTCAGCTTCCAGAACTGTTAGGAGTAAATTTCTGTTGCTTAAGCCACCTATTCTAGGTATTTTTGTTAGAGCAGCCTGAAAATACCTACATAGATACCAACTTCAGACAATTTAATAAACCTCATTTTTGGTAATCTGTGAAAAACAATAGCAAAATGTGTTATTTGATCAAATAAGATTGGAAAACAATGTAAACATAATTCCCATTACCACAATCATCATGCTAAAAGTGACAGTGATGATCAGGATATGAAAGAATCTGGGAAGTTCTGTAGGAAAAACTACTTAATTTTGTTCAATCTTGTATTTATCTATCTTGGTGAGAGAGAGAGAGGACTGTTACACCTTATAGGATGTGAATATTCTATGGAGGAAGTTTGGGAAATGAATAGGAATGCTGGGATAAACACTAGTTTGTGTTGCATAGTGTAGGATACAGTGCTATGAAGTGATAAATTAAAGAGCTCATTTATGGTAGTCACATCTTATTTTGTTATATATCATCATGGTAGATGAAAAGAACTATGAACATATTATTATTAATAAAGATAATATAATAAGTAATTTAATTGGGTGCTAACTACCTTCTGAAGATTTTTCATCCATTATATATATATTTAATCTTCTCAAGAACCCTATGAGGTAGATACTATTTCTATGCTCAGGTTATAGTTGAGAAATTGGGGGCCAATGTTACATCACTAGTAGAATTTAACCCCATGTCTGTAGGATTCATGCCCTGCTCTGAACCGCTAGGCTATATTGCTCTGTATTCATTTTGTCTCTCTCTGTACTCTTATGGGAAATTATACAGACTATGATTCTAATATTACTCATAGCCACACTGAATAATCAGTTATAGCTGTGAACTTCATGGCATTTAAGTGATCCTTACTTTTCTAACCAGCATTTTCAGGTTAAACAAGAATGTAAGGGTCATCATAATAAGCATGGTAATGATTTAAAATTGATACGAGCTATAAGAAAAATGCCAAAGGGAGGCTGAGCAGCTGTACGCTTTGGAAATGTTAAGGTTCCTCTGGGTAGCAGATTATATGAGTCTTGTGTGCGCTGAGGGGGTGGGGTGGTATGAGGATAATATTTATCTTCAATATACCCTGAGTATGAGCAAATTGGTTGCAGATGGCTCACAGCTGTGAGGAATACCTTTGTTTCATTTGAAACTTGGTATAAATCTGTTCCTTAAACTACCTGCTCCAATGACTTTTAATTTAGAGGATGTTGGGAAAGTCCCTGAATATGACCCTCATATATCATCATAAAAGTTGTGTGTGGGGTGGGGGGTAGTTTGGCCTGGAAAACCCTGGGGGACCCCCTAGATTTATCGAAGGGCTGGGTTACCACAGGCACTTTGGGGAGTTTGAGTAAAGGTTTTTATTGATTATCAACACTGTAAAGAAGAAATCAATTTTTACAAAGAGTGAGATTGAAAGAGGGAAGTACCCTTTGGGTATAAAAAAAGTTATGTTCTAAAAATCTTTTCTTAAATGTTGGGAGTTGCTATAATTTCTGTATTACTAGTTTTATTATTATTATTATTTTTACAATAACTTTTTGAAAGCCAAAAACTTTGGACTTAGCATTTTTTTCTGATTCCTTGAAAGCCTGGAAAAGCCTTTAGTCAATGGATTTGTATACTCCACAGCCTCTTCCTTTCCCTCCATCATAGCCTACTGAACAGTCTTTCTCAGAAAACTGCCTTTGAAGTCAGTGGACAATAAACTTCCTCTAGAGGTAGATCAATGTGCAGATTTAGGGCAGCAAAAACCTCATGAACCATTGACAACTTTTCCTGTCATACATAAGCCATGCAAAGGAAAACCAAAATTCTTCTTAAAAACTGACCAATCAGTGGAACGCAGGAAGGCATAACAAAATTACCAAGGACACCACCTCTCCCTCACATTTCTTATTCAAAGATTTTTCCAACATTCATAAGCATCAAATTAGCAATGACATTTTAAAGAGAGATTGCCATAATTTCAAATAAAATTTAGAAGTCTAAAGCAATAAAGAAAATGTTTATTTGCAATACAAAGGCTCACCAGGGAAGGGAAAAACCTATAATGTTCCTAACTTCACACGAATGTGTATTTTAAGAAACATCATCAACTAAATCTCTAGGAAATATCATCAAAAGATAAAAATGCCAGATTTCCATTCATAATCAAAACTCTCAGCAAACTGGGAATACAGGGAACATACCTCAACATGATAAAGGCCATCTATGACAAACCCACAGCCAACATCATACTCAATGGGCAAAAATTAAAAGCAATCCCCTTAAGATCAGGAACAAGGCAGGGGTGCCCCCTTTCACCACTCTTATTCAACATAGTTCTGGAAGTCCTACCCACAGCAATCAGACAAGAAAAAAAAATAAAAGGCATCCAAATTGGAAAAGAAGAAGTAAAACTGTCATTATTTTCAGATGATATGATATTGTATATAGAAAACCCTAAAGTCTCAGTCAAAAAACTACTGGACTTGATAAATGAATTCAGCAAGGTGGCAGGATATAATTAATACTCAGAAATCAGAGGCATTTGATAATGGGGGTGGGGAGGGGGTGAAGAAGGAGAGAGAGGGGGTAGGGGGAGGGGAGAGGCACAAAGAAAACCAGATAGAAGGTGACAGAAGACAATTTGACTTTGGGTGAGGGGTATGCAACATAATCAAATGTGAAAATAATCTGGAGATATTTTCTCTGAACATATGTACCCTGATTTATCAATGTCATCCCATTAAAATAAATAAAATGTGAAAAAAAAGAAATCAGAGGCATTTTTATACATTAACAATTAACTGTCAGAAAGAGAAATTAAGGAAGCAATCCCCTTCACCATTGCAACCAAAAAATAAAGTACCTGGGAATAAATTTAACCAGGGAGATTAAAGACTTGTACTTGGAAAATTATAAAACATTGATAAAAGAAATCAGGAAAGATACAAACAAGTGGAAGCATATACCATGCTCATGGTTAGGAAGAATAAACATCATTAAAATGTCTATATTACCCAAAGCAATTTATAAATTCAATGCAATACCGATTAAAATACCAATGACTTACTTCAAAGATATAGAACACATATTCCAAAAATTTATATGAAACCAAAAGAGAACACGAATAGCCTCAGCAATCTTGAAAAGGAAGAATAAAGTGGGAAGTATCACACTTTCGGATATCAAGTTATATTATAAGGCCGTTGTATTCAAAACAGCCTGGTACAGGCATAAGAATAGGCATATAGATCAATGGAACAGAACTGAGAACTCAGAAATAAACCCACACTTTTATGGACAACTGATATTTGACAAAGGAGGTAAGAGCATACAATGGAGTAAAGACAGCCTCTTCAACAAATGGTGTTGGGAAAATTGGACAGCTACCTGCAAAAAAATGAAACTAGACCACCAACTTACACCATTCACAAAAATAAACTCAAAATGGATAAAAGACTTAAATGTAAGCCGTAAAATCATAAGCATCTTAGAAGAAAATATAGGCAGTAAGCTCTCTGACATCTCTCGCAGCAATATATCAATATTTGCCGATTTGTCTCCACGGGCAAGTGAAATAAAAGACAGGATAAACAAATGGGACTATATCAAACTAAAAAAGCTTTTACACAGCTAAAGACAATAAGAACAAAATAAAAAGACAAACTACACAATGGGAGAATATATTTGACAATACCTCTGATAAGGGCTTAATAACCAAAATTTATAAAGAACTTGTAAAACTCAATACCAGAAAGACAAACAATCCAATAAAAAAAATGAGCGAAAAAAATGAATAGACACTTTTCCAAAGAGGACATACAGATGGCCAATAGGCATATGAAAAAATGCTCAACATCACTAATCATTAGAGAAATGCAAAATAAAGCCACAATGAGATATGACCTCACACCAGTCAGAATGGCGCTCATCAACAAAACAACACAGAATAAGTGCTGGCGAGGATGTGGAGAAAAGGGAACCCTCCCACACTGCTGGTGGGAATGCAGACTAGTGCAGCCACTGTGGAAAACAGTATGGAGATTCCTCAAAAAATTAAAAATTAAACTGCCTTTTTACCCCGCTATACCACTTTTAGGAATATACCCCAAGAACACCATAGCACTGTTTGAAAAGAAGAAATGCATCCCCATGTTTATGGGAGCATTGTTCACAATAGCGAAGATCTGGAAACAGCCCAAGTGTCCATCAGTGGATGAGTGGATTAAAAAGCTTTGGTACATATATACTACGGAATACTACTCAGCCATAAGATATGATGACATCGGATCATTTACAACAACTTGGATGGACCTTAATAACATTATACTGAGCGTAATAAGTAAATCAGAAAAAACTAAGAACTATATGATTCCATACATAGGTGGGACATAAAAGTGAGACTCAGAGACATGGACAAGAGTGTGGGGGTTACGGGGTGGGGGGGAGGAGAGAGAGGGGGTTGGAGGAGGGGAGGGGCACAAGGAAAACCAGTTAGAAGGTGACAGAAGACAATTTGATTTTGGGTGATGGGAATGCAGCATAATCAAATGTCAAAATAACCTAGAGATGTTTTCTCTGAACATATGTACTCTGATTTATCAATGTCACCTCATTAAAATTAATTAAAAAACAAACAAAAAAAAGAAACATCATCTACTAAATCTCTAGGAAATATCATCAAAAGATTAAAAAATGCCTTATTTTACCAAATAAAATTTTTTTTCTTAATAGTCTAAATTTTTTTTATTTCTGTTAATATCATGTTCCTTTACTTGGTGATCAAATTTGGTACATTTGTGGTAGAAATGAGTGTTCAGGCACAAAATCCTCAAGTATGTAATTGTACTGTAAGAATTAAAGGTTTTATTATTATGGCCCTATTTATAATGACTGTGTAGGAACTACTTAGTCATATTTTGGGGAAAGGTATTATCATTCATCATTTTAATTTAAGATATTAATTCACTTTTTTAATTCACTCTATTATGACAATTTTTAAAAATGGCTACCATGTTGCAAGAAAAATGACCCAAATGTTTTAGAACAATACTTCTCAAATTGTAATGTGCCTAAAAACTACCTGGGTATTTTATTAAAATACAGATTCTAGTTTCTTATACTTGGATAGGTCCCAAGATTATGCATTTCTAACAAGCTAACAAGATAATGTTGATTCTGTAAGGTATTGGAATTCTCAGTATTTGGATTGGGGAGGCGGAAAGTCCCAAACTAAAAGAAAAGGCACAGCATAAAACCCGCAGTACCTTGGCATGTTAGAGGCCATCCAGAAATGTCCTACAAGAAAATGGATAACAAATGTTGTCAGAGCCATAATGATAAGCATAGTTGGTTAAGAAGTATGTAAAGAATTACTGCAAAAGGGCACAAAATTGGAAGTCATTAGAGTCTGGTTTAAACCTTAGCTCTGCCCTGGCCGGTTGGCTCAGCGGTAGAGCGTCGGCCTGGTGTGAGGGGGACCCGGGTTCGATTCCTGGCCAGGGCACATAAGAGAAGTGCCCATTTGCTTCTCCACCCCCACCCCCCTCCTTCCTCCCTGTCTCTCTCTTCCCCTCCCGCAGCAAAGGCTCCATTGGAGCAAAGATGGCCCGGGCACTGGGGATGGCTCCTTGGCCTCTGCCCCAGGCGCTGGAGTGGCTCTGGTCGTGGCAGAGCGATGCCTGGGGCAGAGCATTTCCCCCTGGTGGGCAGAGCGTCGCCCCTGGTGGGCGTGCCGGGTGGATCCCAGTCGGGCGCATGCGGGAGTCTGTCTGACTGTCTCTCCCTGTTTCCAGCTTCAGAAAAATACAAAAAAAAATTAATAATAATAAAAAAATAAATAAATAAAAAAATAAAATAAACCTTAGCTCTGCCACTAATTATGTGAACTTGGGCAACTCAACTACATGATCTGGATTGTGGTTTCTCTATCTCTATAATAATGTAGGTATGTCCTCAACTAATTAGAACACCAAAAACAACATTATTAGATCACTCATAAAAGTATATATTAAGTGCTGCTTTGAACATATTTCTAGAGTGCAGATTAACAATTCTTATCTTTTGACAAGAATTCCACCTCTGGAAATTAGTCCTGATACTTAATCAGAGGTGCACACAAGAGAGGCAATCCCAGCTGTATTTATCATAATAAAAATTTAGAAAAAAGTCTAAATGTCTAAAAATGTAATGAAAACTATTAATTATGATTCATTCACATAATGGAATGCCATGCAGCAATTAAAAAATATTTTTAAGGACTTTGTGATACAATGTAAGTAGTATATAACAAAATTCTGGAAGGAACCAGACCATATTTTTAAAATGATTTTGTCTCTACTCATTAAATTCTCTTTGAGGAAAATCTAATAGTTTTATAATCATAAATGGGTTTATTTTTTAAAGATTAATTCTCCCTTTGGTAATTGAGTAAGGATTATGTGCCATTTGCTCTCACCCTTGAAAAGTGGAATGAAAACATTTCTTAGGTCTTTTTCAACTCTATAATGCAACCATTCTATAACTGGGGCATTTTTCACTAGCAAAGTGAACTGAGAAATTTAAACAACTATCCAAGAAATCATTTAAAAGTCAGAGAAGAGTTTTTCTTATTATAATCATTCAGTGAGTGAGCACCTCCTTATGAAGCTTATGTAATACCAACTGTTTTCACTCACTCAATCTTCTATATAGTGATCCATAGGGAATTAAATTTTACAATCCTGTGTGTGCTCCAAAAGTGTCTCCATTTTTTTTCTCTTAGTTTTGTAATCATGTGAGTGTCGTTTGACTAATACCAATTTAAATATTGGTCAGAAAGTGGAACAAATCTCAAAAGTTCAAGTTTACGGAGTGCCCCAAAGTGCTGGCTCTCTCTAGGGTACAGAACAATCTAGTTTTATGGGCCAACAGTGGTAGATGGATCAGGTTTTTACTTACGAAGGCATGAGTTGGTGAAATGTCTGTCAATATAAATGAAATTGTAAGGTAATAGAATTTCTTATAAACAAATATACACATTTATATATTTTAAAAGCCCACTGAACTGTAAACACCTTATAATTAAAACAAAATCCTAAGATGCTTTCTGACTTAAAATAGATATGAATCTTTGTTAACCACACTCGCTCCTTGACCTGAAATAGTCAATGTATAGTACAGGATAACGTTTGCAATAAGTGTTGGTTTTGGCTGAATGATACAGTGCTTATTCACTTCACTGAAGTTAAGCGTGCAGCCATTTTCTGCATTGAGCACATTATTGGGGTTCCTAGAAATTCTTTAACACATTTGCAAAATAGTATGAGTGAGTAGGTAGAGAAGACCCAGGTACAGTGGTATAGTTAAAAATGTTTTAATATGAGCCCTGACGGGGTTGTGCAGTTAATTAGAGCATCATCCCATCACAGAGGTTGTCAGTTCAATCCCTGTTCAGGACACATATAGGAACAGAGCTATGATTCTGTATCTCTCTATCCCTTTCTCTCTCTCATATCAATAAATAAAAATGTTTTCATTTGAATGCCATTAAATGTTTTCCTATTAATTGTTTTTATTTTTCCCTTGGATAAAAAGAGACCAAGCAAGAAGTTGTTGGGTGGGTGAATTCAAAACCTGTTTTTAAAGCTTAGACAATTAACAAGATAATTGATGCCTATTTGATTTCCTGATGTTAAAGAATTAGGCTTCAGTTTTCACTTTTCAGCCAGAACAGTCATTTAGTTTTGCATAAGAGATAAAAATGTGCAAAAATTCTTACAAAGAATTCAACCTAAAGACTTTGCCACTGTCACCCAGTATCACTGTGAGTAAACAAAGGGGACATTGCTTATCTGACCTGCATGCTATGTGGCACATGTAACTTAAAATGTCATTTTGCAACCTCCTTGCAAGTGACTTCACATCACTGATTTTTAAGAATGGTGACTTCATTGTTTTTATAAAAAAAATAAACAGTTATGATTAAAAACTTTAAGCAATAAGGTATAAAAATGAAAACCACAAATGACTAAATCTTACTGCCTAAAAGTAAACATTTTTAATATTTAATGAATATTATCCCAGAGCTCTATACTGATATGAGAGGGAAAGAGAGAGAATGAGAAGTTGTACTATACATGTTTATTTTTTATTTTTTTGGACTTGGGCGCAAGTGAAAGGGAGACAGGAAGGGAAAGAGATGAGAGGCATCAACTCACAGGTGTAGCACCTTAGTTGTTCATTGATTGCTTTCTCATATGTGCCTTCATCAGGGGAGAGAGGCTCCAGCCGAGCCAGTGGAACTTATTCAAGCCAGGGACCTTTGGGCTCAAGCCAGCGACCCTGGGGTCATGTCTAAGATCACACGCTCAAGCAGGCCAGCCCACACTCAAGATGGTGACCTTGAGCTTTTGAACCTGGGTCCTCAGCATCCTAGACTGACACTCTATTCACTGAGCCACCAACTGGTCAGGCATACAATATTTATGAATTTAATGCTGAGGTTGCCTTTAGGATAAAATCTGATTTTAACTTTTTCTAAATCTACATCCTGTTCCAAAGCTGTCCCGGGTAGTTTCATAGCCTCCTCTTCCATTTTTGACAAAATGTCTAGAACATTCTCTTAAACAAGGTCCATGCTTTTCTGTCTTCTGATCTTCACTCCACTACCCTCTGCCTTGCACCCACTCAGACCAGTCTGAGCAGAAGAGCTCTCCTCTTATGCTGGTCTCTAGAAACATCTAATGATCACCATCTTGCTTTTGGCACTTGCTGTCTGCTGCCTTTTTTTTTTTTTTTTTTTTTTTGTATTTTTCTGAAGCTGGAAACGGGGAGAGACAGTCAGACAGACTCCCGCATGCGCCCGACCAGGATCCACCCGGCACGCCCACCAGGGGTGACGTTCTGCCCACCAGGGGGCGATGCTCTGCCCCTCCGGGGCGTCGCTCTGCCATGACCAGAGCCACTCTAGCGCCTGGGGCAGAGGCCAAGGAGCCATCCCCAGTGCCCGGGCCATCTTTGCTCCAATGGAGCCTTGGCTGCGGGAGGGGAAGAGAGAGACAGAGAGGAAGGGGGGGTGGTGGTGAAGAAGCAAATGGGCGCTTCTCTTATGTGCCCTGGCCGGGAATCGAACCCGGGTCCCCCGCATGCCAGGCCGACGCTCTACCGCTGAGCCAACCAGCCAGGGCTGTCTGCTGCCTTTTATTGATAGTTGTCTTTTTGTATTTTAGTCACTATTAGGCTGGAGTCTTCCTCAGAACAAGACCTGTGTTTTATTCTTTTTTTTTTTTGGGGGGGGGGCGGACAGCAGTCACCAGAGACTTTCTACTCAACACTGAGGATGACATAGATAAGTACTTAATCAATAGTTGTTGATTGATAATTCCCAGGCCACACAGATGAAAATTCTACATTTTCACAATGGTTGGGTGATTGGGATTTTGCTGCCTGCATGCTTTACAAGGCAGATGAGGGATCTGGAGGTATCACAGAGTGGTGAGGTGTCAATGGAAGATTCAGCAATGTAAACTTCCAAGCATGTTCACAAACACCTTACGAGGGAGGCTGGGCACTTAGTCGGGAATGACAGAAATGTGCCCAACAGCAGCATGGTCAAATTACATCCCTGAATTGCTTGATACAACCTCTAGTTAAATGAGGTTAAATAAGTGTAATATTTATAGGGAAGCTACTGCATTATGACCGCTGGCTTTAAAAAAAAAAAAAAAAAAAGAATGAAAAACAAAAGATTACAAAGACAAGAAATAAACAGGAGAAACTTGCCAGTTGAGAGAGGGAAAAATAATTAGAAGTTCCTGTGAGGAGATATGGAAAAAGAGAAGAAACTGAGGGCAAAGGCAAGGCAGTGGAGAAGGTGTACTCCTTTGTCTAGCCAAGTGTCACAACCCGCTGAAAAATCCCGTTTACATGAAAGGGAGCAAAATCTTCAAGTAAGATCCATAATTGAAACCACATGGCACCCTATTTCAGGTTTTTCAAGGACTGAAGAGGGCGTGTGCTATTGAGACAATCTTGAGAACCATTTGCATTGTTAAATAATACAAAGCAGTTCTACTTTTTTTATGAGAACATATTTGTTAAACATGGACACGAAAAAAATCAGGATGATTTCTGAGCTTTGATTGCCAGATAATATTTTTTAGTTTATGTATAAATACAGAGATAAATAGATTTCTTTTTACATGTTCCTGAATATATTCCTGGTTCAGCCAGTCTCTGAAAGCTCCAGGCAGCTTCTGAAATCAGAAGGTGCTGTGGAGACCTCAGAAGCATCACCCAAGTCCATGCCACTCAGGACCAAGAGCTCTGCCACGTCCCTTTAAGACAAGTCTTACAGTAGGAGCTGGTTAGAATGAGAAGAGAGATGCACTGGGCATCCAGGTAGAGGGAACAGAGGATTCTGCACTCAGTTCTACGTCTCATTCTTTACTTTTGGTCGAGACAGGGGATAAAAGTAGGGAATGGCCATCCTGCTGTCACAGCCCCTACAATATCAGAGGAGTCCTCAGCATACTTTGCCTAAGTATGTTATCATCTCCCACCCGAAGCAAATCGTTTTCTAACCACAAACTGAGAAGAAACAAAGGAGAACAGCTTTGGAGTCAGACAGGCTCGAACGGAAATCCTGACTTTGTGATGTGGAGGAAGTCCTTTAGTCCCTCCGAGCCTCAGTTACCTCTTCAATAAAATGGAAATAATAACACCTGTCTTGTAGGATGGTTGTTTTACTCAGTGGCATAGGCATACTAGAAAAGGTTTGTTCCTCTCTGTTACATTCACCCAGGAGCAAAGAGGCTTCCAGGAACCACGTTTGTATCATGTGACATCAGCCCCACGTTCATTACTGAATAGAAAGAAACTTACCCAAGCATGTCTTTCCACAATCTTGTCCTGAATAAGAAATGCCAGGACATCTAGGTTGGTTACTTGACTTTGAGGAGATACAATGTGGGTGGTGGTGTTTAGCCTTCTGCATGGAAAAGCAGTAAAAGCGACCTAAAAAGGAAGAGCAAGAAGAAAAAAGAAAATGAGAGAACACCTCACCTGGATCGCCAATAGCTTTCTGGTTCCCAGTCCTTGTTCTTTACAATATTTAGCTAACTTCTTGAACTTATACCCAAGAATTAATTCAATGAGATCACACAGAATTCTCTTCACATATGAAATAGTTGAAAATGGATTTCTGTCCCTTGGAAATCAAAAGAGAGTTGAATGAAACCATTTCTAAATGTCCCGAAGACATCAGGTAACATGTGGTAATTAGCTTATTTGGTAACCATTTTATGCGCTTTGAGGATGAAGTCCTTGGAAATCCTTAAGAAACTTCTTAGAAAGTCCAAAGAAGGAACTGAAACATTATTTCTTCTGCTACTAGGTGGGCCTGCTAAAATGATGAGGATATATCTAACAGATGATAAAAAGTAGACAAGATAATAAAATTGAGTTTATAATGAGAAACATTGACTCATCCTGTTTGGAATTTACCTCTTCCTTATTTTCCAAATTCATGTTTAGCCAAACAACATGGGCAAAAGATAACAAATTAATATTAAATTACTCAAAAATTTTTTTAGTTTGTGAAATTATATATCAGATTCTCAAGATGCAGACGATTATAGTACTTCCCTTTCAACACCACATTTCCTTTCTCTTATAGGGTACTCCATGCTGTGCCCCACACATAAAGGGCACCACCCAGCCCTCTCAAAGAGTTTCAAAAGGAATACGGCAAGAAGAGCAAGCATGTATCAAAGAAAAACATAAAAAGCAGAAGATCAGATCAATGGGGACTTTTCCCAGCACATTTAAAACAATTTTTAGCCCTGGCAGGTTGGCTCAGCGGTAGAGCGTCGGCCTGGTGTGCAGGAGTCCTGGGTTCGATTCCCGGCCAGGGCACACAGGAGAAGTGCCCATCTGCTTCTCCACCCCTCCCCCTCTCCTTCCTCTCTGTCTCTCTCTTTCTCTCCCGCAGCCAAGGCTCCATTGGAGCAAAGTTGGCCCGGGGCACTGAGGATGGCTCTATGCCATATGGCCTCTGCCTCAGGTGCTAGAATGGCTCTGGCTGCAACAGAGCAGTGGCCCAGATGGGTGGAGCATCGCTGCCTGGTGGGCATGCCGGGTGGATCCCGGTCGGGCACATGCAGGAGTCTGTCTGACTGCCTCCCCGTTTCCAACTTCAGAAAAATACAAAAAATATTTAAAGCTCATATAACATGCCAAGTATTGGGTATGTAAAAAGATAATCAAGACCAGAGGTGGATTAAGGTTGATTGAGGCCCCGGGCATAGAAGAGAATATTGGGCCCCTTAAAAAAGAAGAGAGAGACAGGGAAAATAAAAATACATGTTAACCGTATTTTTAAATAAATAAAAAATATTATGTACTATTAAAATTGCACATATGAAACCAAACTTGCTGTCATTAGAAAAAAGTGTAACGTTGAGGTTTTGCGGGACCCTTCAGAAGTCGGGGCCCAGGGCACGCGCCAGGTGCGCCCGCCGTTAAATCCACCTCTGATCAAGACTCTACCATCAAAGAGACTACAGTTTAATAGGAGATCTAAGACAACTATACAAGTATAATAATTCAGCCTACAGGAGTGTACAATAAGGGGAAAACTCACAGGTAGCAGAAAATACCCCCTAATATACGCCTCTTCAGCATATTGATTATTTTGAACTGAAGGCATTTGAAGGGCAACAGATATAGTGAGAAGCTTTCTCTGTACACACATACCAACTTTCACCTACATAAACACAGATCCTTCCAAAGAAACTCAATTGTCATAGATCCCCACCCCTGGAGTTTTATCAGCCAGCAAAGGTTGACACTCATCACAAGAGAAGAGAGAAAGTCAACACCATACCCAGGCAAACCTTGTCACAAATTATCAAAGCTCCCATCTAGTCTTCTAAGGGTCCATTCTTCTTTCCTAAAAATCATTTACTCTCCCTTAAAAAGTGAATATCCCTATTAAGGTCTACATCCTTCCCCTTTTCCATATTAAGATGGTATTTAATTCTGAATTCTAAGCCATCTCAGGAAGTTAGTCATTTTTCCCTGGGTGTCTTCCTTGTATATACAAGGTATGTTTATTAATAATCTTTTGTTTGTTTTTCTTTTGTTGCCCTATCATTTTTTACAGGGGTCTCAGTTAAGAACTCCTAAGCTGTTCTTTCTCCGCTATATTACCAAGGTCTACAGTTGAACAAGGCAGAGAGCCACCACATCTGATTGAGTGCGTAAGAGAACTTAAAGCCAAACATAACATTTGAGCTGAGTTTTTAACAGTAGGTAAATTCTAAGGCAGAAAAAGAATGAGATGCAGAATTGAGCTCAGGATACTCTGTTCCCTCTGCCTGGATGGCCCCTTCCATCCTCCTTTTCATTCTAACCAGCTCCAACTTTAAGATTTGGCTTACAACTCTCCTCCTCCAGAAAACATTTTATTATCAATAGCCTTTGCACAAGTCCAGCTGAGGTGCTCAGCTCTGTGTTTCTCCCCATACAGCATCTATCCATCACATTGTATTGGCTGTTTCTGTGTCTCAGCCCCCATCAGATCACCACTTCTTATCTTACTGATATGGGTCAATTACTTCTCAGATACATTGCTAATTGGTTACTAACAATCATTTAAGCTTTACAATTCATATCAAACTTTATCCCCCCCCCTTTTTTTAAACTTTCAGAGACTATTGAAGGTATTCCCACTATACTTTCCCCCATCACTTACACTGTACCATGTTTACTTGACTGAGAGAAGCAAGGTGCATATGTGAGAATTTAGACCATTTCAATTCCCCATTTGTACAGTGGTCCTGATGTTGCTAAGCTTCATGTGCCACTGTAATCTGTTTGGCTTCAGCAGTGCTGTGACACATCACCACAGGCAAGACATTTCTTAGTGGACTAGAGAATAGATGCATTTATGCTGGAACTTGGATAGTGATATTCAAATTATTTAGCAAGCCCATAGGGTATGGGAATGACCGGTCAGAACACATATTGGTAGTACTGAAGTGTGATCCTGGAGCCTCTGCCCTCCCAGTCTTTTGCAAAATAACCTTTATTTCTTAGAATGAGCAGAAATCTTGGAGATCTCAGGGAAGAAGCCAGGAGAGCCAGGGCTGCAGAGGGTAATTGAGGGCTCAGAGAAGCTGTTATTTGCCAACTGGTACAAAAGTATAACTATATTTCAAGGCATTTAACAACTAGACAAGCTGCACTATTGTGCCTAGCAAACAGCAGCACAGCCAGCTGAAGAGAAACTTGTCTAAGACAAGAAAACACTCAGATTTCATGTGTGCTGAGACCCTGGAGTGGATTCTAGACTGTATTCCATCAGAAAACATAGCCCAGAAGGTATTTCTACATGTTCCTAGAGAAAGAGGTTCTATGGTCAAATAAGACTAAGAAATAACTGTGTACATTATACTTATCTTGTATTCCACAACACTTCAGTGAATTACAAGTCTTGGAGTAAAGAAAACTCTTGAACTTGGTTTAGCATGAGATTTTAATGAACTTGTTTCCAGAGGGAATCTCTTTGTCATGAAGTGATTTAGTTTTCATAGCACAGTAATGTGTTATGCAATGACGTTTGGGAACCTTCATCTAAAATATGCTCTCCATATTTCAATTTATACCCAGGCTGGTGAATGCTCACAGACATCTGACCGGTGATGTATACATAGGCCAGATCGGCCTTGCTGCCATCATTTTCAGGTTTACCTTGTGCTTTATTTCCGACGCTCAGGAGTCTTGGCCACTTGCTTGCTTGTTTCTAACACCCAAGAAAGACCTCAAACATCAACCCCTAGTGTCAGAGGTCAGAAAACCTCTTCTAAATAGAGCAAGAAAATTAGTATCTTCAGTTTTGTGAATTCTCCTGACTTCTCAACTCTGGTATTGTAGCCACGGGCACTATGTAAATGAATGAATACAGCTGTATTCCAATAAAACTTTATTTACAAAAATAGGCAAAGGGCCATATTTTTCTTTGGTCCACAGTTTGTTGGTTCTCAATCAAGGCTAAAAAGCAAGAGCCTTCTCAGCATCCCCTCTTTTGGACTCAGAATGGTCTTTGCTCTCTCTATTTGTGTCCTGTGAAAGAAACTAGATATCAGAGATAAACTTAAGATCTATAAATTAATAGAGACAAATTAACTGAACAAGTCCTTGTTACTATTCAAACCTATAAATAGAAATAAAGATGGGGGGCAGAGGGCAAGAATATTCCCAAAGGTAGTATAAAAAAACCCCGAGGAGAACCGATACGAAAGACCTTTTGCTGAGCTCCCTGAGAGATTGGAAATTAGCTTCACTCCAGCTACTTCCATGAAACATTTTAGAACTAACAGCCTAATGACAATTCTTTGGCTCAGAATCAAGTAGCTGTCACTTCAGTGATCCTGCTGCTTGCTACTATTTTTATTTGATAAGCAGAACCTTATACGTGGGCCTAGATTTGAGGCAAGATCATCAGTGATTCATGGTGTAGAGACAAGAGGACCCCACCTCCAGGTTGGCCTGTGTTTGGGTTTTTTTGGCAGAAGTATTGTAGATGTTTTCAATTAGGTGAAAAACAAAACCCCCAGAGAGTAGGGCTTTAACCCAAATAAAACCTCCCCTTGAATATAATTTCTCTCTCTCTTTCTGTATGCGTGTGGGGGTGCCTATGTGTGTATAAAACGGTTGAGACAGCTGCATCACACAGGTGGTATCCTAGGCAATAAATAATATGGCCTTTATAGATGGCTTGAGACACACAGTCTCAGAACAGTTAATTTTACCACTACATGTTTGACCTAAGGGCACTTTTTATCACAGCAGGAATTCCTTATCAAATTCTCAGGTGCAGGTGCCTCATAAACACTTTGGAGGCATATGGACCTTGTGGCCGAGATGGCTAGTAACTCGAGAAGAGAATACGAGGTGGCCTGGGAAGAAAGAGGAATATAAAACACCAACCTCGGCACAAAAACGTAAATCTGAAGGGTGAACTTTGGCCTTCTGCAAAGTCTGTATCTCCCACACCCAGTCACAGTGACAGAGAACTTTGGGGATTTAGAAGTCAGCCATGGTGGAGAAGGTTTTGCTTTGTTGTCATAAGGCATGCATACTTATTCAGCTACAAGTAGCTATATCTACAACTTGAAAAGACTGATACAAAATTTCAAGTAGAGAACACAGATGTCATCCTGCTTATAGATCAGGGCTGTTGGAGTACTCCCCAACACAGCCAGCCAGTGAGAATGTTTTATAGAAAAATAAAAACCCTACATGATTGGAAATATATATATATTTATATGTTTTAAATATTTATATATTTATAAATGGGTGAAAGGAGTCAAAATGTGTAAAAATTCAAGTATAAAATGAATAAATCCTGACAATGTAATAATACACAGCTAGGTAACTATAGTTAATAATACTGTATTATATATTTAGAAGAACTTATAGAGTAGATCTTAAAAGTTCTCATCACAAGAACAAAAACTCATAATTATGTATGGTGACAGATATTAATTAGACTTATTGTAATCATTTTGCAATGTACACAAATATCAAATTATGTTGTACACCTGAAACTAATATAATACTATATATCAATTATATCTCAAAACTTAAAAAAAAAAACAAGAATCACACATTTTTTTTTCCATTTTTCTGAAGCTGGAAACGGGGAGGCAGTCAGACAGACTCCCACATGCACCCAACCGGGATCCACCTGGCATGCCCACCAGGGAGCGATGCTTTGCCCCTCTGGGGCATCACTCTGTTCACATCCAGAGCCATTCTAGCGCCTGAGGCAGAGGCCACAGAGCCATCCTCAGCGCCCGGGCCATCTTTGTTCCAATGGAGCCTCGCTGCAGGAGGGGAAGAGAGAGACAGAGAGGAAGGAGAGGGGGAGGGGTGGAGAAGCAAATGGGTGCTTCTCCTGTGTGCCCTGGCCGGGAATCGAACCCAGGACTCCTGCACGCCAGGCCGATGCTCTACCACTGAGCCAACTGGCCAGGGCCTTTTTTTAATTTTTTTTTTTTTTAAATAAATTTTTATTAATGGTAATGGGATGACATTAATAAATCAGGGTACATATATTCAAAGAAAACATGTCTAGGTTATTTTGTCATTAAATTATGTTGCATACCCCTCACCCAAAGTCAGATTGTCCTTCGCCACCCTCTATCTAGTTCTCTGTGCCCCTCCCCCTCCCCCTAACTCTCCCCCTGTCCTCCCTCCCCCACCCCTGGTAACCACCACACTCTTGTCCATGTCTCTTAGTCTCATTTTTATGTTCCACCAATGTATGGAATCATGTAGTTCTTGTTTTTTTCTGATTTACTTATTTCACTCCTTATAATGTTATCAAGATCCCACCATTTTGCTGTAAATGATCTGATGTCATCGTTTCTTATGGCTGAGTAGTATTCCATAGTGTATATGTGCCACATCTTCTTTATCCAGTCTTCTATTGAAGGGCTTTTTGGTTGTTTCCATGTCTTGGCCACTGTGAACAGTGCTGCAATGAACATGGGGCTACATGTGTCTTCACATATCAATGTTTCTGAGGTTTTGGGGTATATACCCAGTAGAGGGATTGCTGGGTCATAAGGTAGTTCTATTTGCAGTTTTTTGAGGAACCACCATACTTTCCTCCATAATGGTTGTACTACTTTACAGTCCCACCAACAGTGAATGAGGGTTCCTTTTTCTCCACAGCCTCTCCAACATTTGCTATTACCCGTCTTGTTGATCATAGCTAATCTAACAGGGGTGAGGTGGTATCTCATTGTAGTTTTGATTTGCATTTCCCTAATAACTAATGAAGCTGAGCATTTTTTCATATATCTGTTGGCCATTTGTATCTCTTCCTGGGAGAAGTGTCTATTCATGTCTTCTTCCCATTTTTTTATTGGATTGTTTGTTTGTTTGTTGTTGAGTTTTATGAGTTCTTTGTAAATTTTGGAAATTAGGCCCTTATCTGAGCTGTTGTTTGAAAATATCATTTCCCATTTAGTTGGCTGTCTGTTTATTTTTATATCAGTTTCTCTTGCTGAGCAAAAACTTTTTATTCTGATGTAGTCCCATTCATTTATCTTTGCCTTCACTTCTCTTGCCATTGGAGTCAAGTTCATAAAATGTTCTTTAAAACCCAGGTCCATGAGTTTAGTACCTATGTCTTCTTCTATGTACTTTATTGTTTCAGGTCTTATATTTAGGTCTTTGATCCATTTTGAATTAATTTTAGTACACGGGGACAGGCTGTAGTCGAGTTTCATTCTTTTGCATGTGGCTTTCCAGTTTTCCCAACACCATTTGTTGAAGAGGCTTTCTTTTCTCCATTGTGTGTTGGTGGCCCCTTTATCAAAGATTATTTGACCATATATATGTGGTTTTATTTCTGGGCTTTCTATTCTGTTCCATTGGTCTGAGTGTCTATTTTTCTGCCAATACCATGCTGTTTTGATTATTGTGGCCCTATAATATAGTTTAAAGTCAGGTATTGTAATGCCCCCAGCTTCATTCTTTTTCCTTAGGATTGTTTTGGCTATTCGGGGTTTTTTATAGTTCCATATAAATCTGATGATTTTTTGTTCCATTTCTTTAAAAAATCTCATAGGGATTTTGATGGGAATTGCATTAAATTTGTATATTGCTTTGGGTAATATGGCCATGTTGATTATATTTATTCTTCCTATCCAAGAACAAGGAATATTTTTCCATCTCATTGTATCTTTTTCGATTTCCCTTAACAATGCTTTGTAATTTTCATTATATAGGTCCTTTACATTCTTTGTTATGTTTATTCCTAGGTATTTTATTTTTTTTGTTGCAATCGTGAAGGGGATTATTTTTTTGAGTTCGTTTTCTAATATTTCATTGTTGGCATAGAGAAAGGCTATGGACTTCTGTATGTTAATTTTGTATCCTGCGACCTTACTGTATTGGTTTATTGTTTCTAATAATCTTTTTGTGGAGTCCTTCGGGTTTTCGATGTATAGGATCATATCATCAGCAAAAAGTGATACCTTTACTTCTTCTTTTCCAATATGGATGCCTTTTATTTCTTTGTCTTGTCTGATTGCTCTGGCCAGAACTTCTAGCACCACGTTAAATAAGAGTGGAGAGAGTGGACAACCCTGTCTTGTTCCTGATTTAAGGTAGAAAGTCCTCAGTTTTATGCCGTTTAAAATGATGTTGGCTGATGGTTTATCATATATGGCCTTTATCATGTTGAGATATTTTCCTTCTATACCCATTTTGTTGAGAGTCTTAAACATAAAATTGTGTTGTATTTTATCAAAAGCCTTTTCTGCATCTATTGATAAGATCATGTGGTTTTTGTTCTTTGTTTTGTTGATATGGTGTATTACGTTAACCGTTTTGCGTATGTTGAACCATCCTTGAGATTCTGGGATGAATCCCACTTGATCATGATGTATTATTTTTTTAATATGTTGTTGTATTCGGTTTGCCAGTATTTTGTTTAGAATTTTAGCATCTGTATTCATTAGAGATATTGGTCTGTAGTTTTCTTTCTTTGTGCCATCCTTGCCAGGTTTTGGTATGAGGGTTATGTTGGCCTCATAAAATGTGTTTGGAAGTATTGCTTCTTCTTCAATTTTTTGGAAGACTTTGAGTAGAATAGGAACCAAGTCTTCTTTGAATGTTTGATAGAATTCACTAGTATAACCGTCTGGGCCTGGACTTTTATTTTTGGGGAGGTTTTTAATAGTTTTTTCTATTTCCTCCCTGCTGATTGGTCTGTTTAGGCTTTCTGCTTCTTCATGACTCAGTCTAGGAAGGTTGTATTGTTCTAGGAATTTATCCATTTCTTCTAGATTGTTGTATTTGGTGGCATATAATTTTTCATAGTATTATACAATAATTCTTTGTATATCTATGATGTCTGTGGTGATCTCTCCTCTTTCATTTTGGATTTTATTTATTTGAGTCCTGTGCCTTTTTTCCTTGGTGAGTCTTGCTAAGGGTTTGTCAATTTTGTTGATCTTTTCAAAGAACCAGCTCCTTGTTTTATTGATTTTTTCTATAGTTTTTCTGTTCTCTATTTCATTTATTTCTGCTCTGATTTTTATTATCTCCTTTCTTCGGCTGGTTTTGGGTTGTCTTTGTTCTTCTTTTTCTAGTTCCTTAAGGTGTGAAGTTAAGTGGTTTATTTCGGCTCTCTCTTGTTTGTTCATATAGGCCTGAAGTGATATGAACTTTCCTCTTACTACTGCTTTTGCTGCATCCCAGAGATTCTGATATGTCGTATTTTCATTTTCATTTGTCTGTATGTATCTTTTGATCTCTGCGCTTATTTCTTCTTTGACCCATTCATTTTTTAGAAGTATGTTGTTTAGTTTCCACATTTTTGTGGGTTTTTCCCCCTCTTTTTTACAGTTGAATTCTAGTTTCAAGGCTTTATGATCAGAAAATATGCTTGGTACAATTTCAATTTTTCTAAATTTGCTGATATTGTCTTTGTGGCCCAACATATGGTCAATTCTTGAGAATGTTCCATGTACACTAGAGAAAAATGTATACTCTGTCGCTTTGGGATGAAGTGTCCTGTAGATGTCTATCATATCCAGGTGTTCTAGTATTTCGTTCAAGGCCACTATATCTTTATTGATTCTCTGTTTGGATGACCGATCTAGAGCCGTCAGCGGAGTATTGAGGTCTCCAAGTATGATTGTATTTTTGTTAGTTTTTGTTTTAAGGTCAATAAGTAGCTGTCTTATATATTTTGGTGCTCCTTGGTTTGGTGCATATATATTAAGGATTGTTATGTCTTCTTGATTCAGTGTCCCCTTAATCATTATGAAGTGACCATTTTTGTCTTTGAGTACTTTTTCTGTCTTGTAGTCAACATTATCAGATATGAGTATTGCTACACCTGCTTTTTTTTGGGTGTTGTTTGCTTGGAGTATTGTTTTCCAGCCTTTCACTTTGAATTTGTTTTTATCCTTGTTGCTTAGATGTGTTTCTTGTAGGCAGCATATAGTTGGATTTTCTTTTTTAATCCATTCTGCTACTCTGTGTCTTTTTATTGGTAAGTTTAATCCATTTACATTTAGTGTAATTATTGACACTTGTGGGTTCCCTACTGCCATTTTATAAATTGCTTTCTGTTAGTTTTGTATCTAGTTTGATTCTTCTCTTTTGTTTTTCTATCATTTGTTTCTGTTTGTTTGTGTTCCATACTTCTTTCCTCTGTTGCTACCTTTTTTAAGTCATGTGTTTTTGTGGTGGTTTTTTCTAGGGTGGTTACCATTAAGTAATGAAAAGGGTACCTACTATATTCATTGTAGTACCCTATCTTATAAGTATTTCTGCACTTCATCGTCCTTTGCTACTGTTAATCTCCATTCTCTCCCCCCCTTTTTTTTTCTTTGTTGTCACAGTTTAAGTTTGGTTTTATTGTGTTCTTGGTGGAGCTGTTACTTGTGGTGTTGTTTTCTTTTGTTCTTTGAATCTGGTTGGAAAACCCCCTTTAGTATTTCCTGGAGTGGGGGCTTTCTCGTGATAAATTCTCTCATCTTTTCTGTATTTGTGAATGTTTTTATATCTCCTTCATACTTGAAGGATAGCTTTGATGGGTATAGTATTCTTGGCTGAAAGTTCCTCTCTTTCAGGGCTTTAAATATTGGGGTCCACTCTCTTCTAGCTTGTAGAGTTTCTGCTGAGAAATCTGATGATAATCTAATAGGCCTTCCTTTATATGTTGTACTCTTCTTTTCCCTGGCTGCCTTGAGAATTTTTTCTTTGTCATTGGTTTGTGTCATCTTTATTATGATGTGCCTTGGAGTGGGTTTGTTGGGGTTAAGAAAACTCGGTGTTCTGTTTGCTTCTTGAATTTGAGGCTTTAGTTCTTTCCACAGTCTTGGGAAGTTCTCGTCTATTATTTGTTTGAGTATATTCTCCATTCCATTTTCTTTCTCTTCTCCCTCTGATATACCTATTATTCTTATGTTATTCTTTCTGATGGAGTCAGATAATTCCTGTAGGGCTTTCTCGTTTTTTATTATTTTTGAGTCTCTTTCTTCTTCTCTCTGTTGTGCCTCAAGTTGTTTGTCTTCTATTTCACTAATCCTATCTTCAATCTGGGTTGTTCTGCTAGCTAAGCTTGTTACCTCGTTTTTCAGCTCGTGAATTGAGTTTTTCATTTCTGTTTGATTTGTTTTTATAGTTTCAATATCCTTGGTAATATATTCTTTGTGTTCATTGAGTTGTTTTCTGATCTCCCTATATTGCCTTTCCGTGTTTTCTTGTATATCTCTGAGTATTTTTAAGATTTCTATTTTAAATTCTCTGTCATTTAGCTCCAAGGCTTCCAATATGTTAAGTCTTTTCTCCATAGATTTTTCCACATCTATTTGTGTTACCTCTCTTTCTTTTGTATCCATAATATTCGATTTCCTCTTTCTTATTGGCATCTGAGGGTGGTCTTGTTGATAGCACTAATTAGAATTAATAAAGAGTAAAAAGTAAAAAACAAAAAAACAAAAAAACAAAAAAACAAAACAAACAAAAAAAAAAAACAACAAAAAACAAAGGGTAAAACACCCCACAAAAAAAAGTAGTAATAATTTATTATTTCCCCCTTTTTTTTTTCTTTGTTCTCCTTCCCTCCTCTCCCCTCCTCAGGGAAATATCGTGTCTATAATGGAGGGCCTGGTTTGCGGTGTAGAGTTCAAGGGGGCAAAAAATAAAAAAATAAATAAAAAAAAAAAAAAAAAGGAAGAAAATCTTAGACAAGCATAAGTTGATCTGCCTGCGGGTGACGGTCAACCAAGAGATATAATTAGAGGGACAAGAGGGAACCAGAAAAAAGGACAAAAAAAGGAATAATCAAGAAGAAAAAATAAAAATAATAAGTAAAAATACGTTGTATTACGTGGAGCAAAGACCAAATACAATGGAGACCTTGGGTTGGGAGGACCCAAAATGCCACAAAAACAAACCAACCAGAAAAAAACAAAAACAAAACCGAAAAAGAAAAACAAAGCCAAAAAAAACCTTGAGTCCCAAATTAACTAATTTGTTCGTGATTGAGGATTAAATGGGAGGAAAGTAAAACGAGAAAAGAAAAAACGAATAGAAAGGAAAAAATAAGAAAAAGAGAAAAACGAAGGAAGAAATAAAAAAGGAAGAGAAAAAAACAAAATAAGGCAAAAAAAAACAAAAGAGGAGAGAGTGAGAATTAAGTGTCCTGGAGTATAACCCCAAAGGAGGGTGAGGATGAAGAAGAGAAATAAAATGTAACACTTATGGGTAGTGTAGTTCAAGAAAAGGGAAGCATAAGATGGGCAGAGAATAGAAGGACTGAGGTGGAGGAAATAAAGGCAATAAGATAGAAGGAACAAACAACAACAACAAAAAAAAAAACAAAAAAAAAAAACAGTGGAACAAGCTGCAAAGTCTGTGGATTTTTCCTGATTTTGAGATGTCAACCTCTTCCTCCTTCTCCTCTCTCCCTCTTCCCGGTCGGCGACTCTGCACCCCAGGCCCTGCCCCTGCACCACACCCAGGCAGGGACTTGCAATTGATGGGGTTCTACGGCAATGTCACACAATTGGCTTTAGTCTTGCTGGTAGTCAAGGCCTGCCGGCGTCTGCAGGGTCTACCGACGAGAGAGTTCGCCTTCGTGGATTCTCTCTCCCAGTCCCCCCTTCCCGAACCAGCAGCCTGGCGATCCAGCCACAAGGCTGCCACTGCTTCTGCCAGGGGAGTAAGAGGCTCAAAGAGCTGGGAAATCCCCACTCTATCCCCACTCAGTGCAAGGCTCTGGGAAGGGCTCTGACAGTCAGGGCCTCCAGTGTAATCAGGCGGGGGTGGGAGTCAATTGTTGTCAAGGTGATTGTTCAGCGCTTAGCATTCCGTTGGACCTCTCAACCCAGGCTTTCCACACTTTGTAGCCTGTTTTGGCCGGTAAGAAGAGGCACTAGTCTCTGCTTGCGACTAGTGTGCTATAGATCTTATTATCTGCCAAGTCCTTCTTGTTAGCGTTTATCCCTGAATATGGAGGCTCTATCAATCAGAAGTTGCCCCCGCCCCTTTAGCGAGAGGCACCAAAAAATATCACGCCTCTTGTCTTGGGTCGGTGAACTGAGAGAGATCTTATCAATTAGAACCGAGGGTGCGCAGATTTCACGGGTTAAGTTAATTATAGTAATTGGGTCGCAGCTGTGCTCCCAAAGGTATTTCAGGCTGCCTGCGCGCGCCCCTCCCCCAACGCTTGATTGTTAGCTTGAATGGCTGGGTGAGGTGCCCCGCCCGCGGAGAGAATCTCCCAAGTAGGGAATACCGCCCTGGGGCCTCTCCCGCTCCCCGTGCGCGGGCCGCTGGGAACGTTAGCGGTGCTCGGTCTGCAATGCTCGGTCTGCAACCAGACCGGGAGCGCGCCAGCAGCTGCTCGCCGCTCGTTCTGCAACCGACCCGGGCTGGCGGCGGCGGCTGGCGGCGGTGGCTGGCGGCTGCGGCCGGCGGCGGCTTCCGAGTGCGGGATGACTTACCACAGGCGCACTTTCTCGCGGCTTGAATGAACGTCCCTGGGGTAGCTTCCTCCACACCCTCGTCTCTCAGATTCGAGTGATAACAGTCCTATTGCTTTCAGTTTGCTCTGAAGATAAATTTTCCTGTTTCTAGTTGATAAATTTGTTGTGATTTTGGGGAGATCTGTCGGACGCGCTGCTCACGGCGCCATTTCCGTGACGTCACTCCTTTTTTAATTTTTAATGAGAGAGAGAGAGGAAGGAAGAGAGATGAGAAGCATCAACTCATAGTTGTGGCACCTTAGTTGTTCATTGATTGCTTTCCCATATATGCCTTGATCAGGGGGCTCCAGCCAAGCCAGTGACCTTTGGGCTCAAGCCAGTGACAATGGGGTCAGGTTCATGATCTCACACTGAAGCCAGTGACTCTGCACTCAAGCTGGTGAGCCTATGCTCAAGCCAGATAAACCCATTGTGCTTAAGACAGTGACCGTGGTGTTTCAAACCTGAGACCTCAGCATCTCAAGTTGACATTTTATTTGCTGTGCCACTACCAATCAGACAAAAAAAAATCACACATATTGATTTTGTAGTTCAAGCTACTGGTAGAAAAGCTAACTAAATATTTCTGGCTGGACAGCATAATGAAATTATCACAAATCAATGACAAAAATAATTCTCAAGGAAGCTAGGGAAAAGAATACAATATATAAAGAACAGCCCATTAGGCTATCATCAGATTTCTCAGCAGAAACTCTATAAGCCAGAAAAGAGTGGACCCCAATATTTAAAGTATGAAAGAGAGGAATTTCTGGCCAAGAATACTATATCCATCAAAGCTATCCTTAAAATATGAAGGGGAAATAAAAACACTCACAAATATAGAGAAGATGATGGAATTTATCACCAGAAAAACCCCACTTGAGGAAATACTAAAGGGAGTTATCCAACCAGATGCAAAAAAAAAAAAAAAAAAAAAAAAAAAAAAAAAAAACAAAGCCACAAGTAAAAGCTCCAACAAGATCACATAAAAATAAAAATAATCTGTGACAACAAAAACAAAAAAGGGGGTAGGACAAAGATTAGCAGTAGCAAAGTAGGATGGAGTGCAGAAGCACTCATGAGATAATGGACTACAATGAATATGATATATATTATTTTAATTACCTAATGGTAACCACCCCTGAAAATACCACTACTGAAACACATAGCTTAAAAAAAGAATAAACAGAGGAAAGAAGTATGGAATACAACCAAACAAAAGTAAATGACAGAAAAACAATAGAGAAGAATCAAATAAGAAACAGCTATCAGAAAGCAATATAAAAAATGGCAATAGGAAATCCTCAAGTGTCAAAAATTACATTAAATATAAATGGATTGAATTCACCAATAAAAAGGCACAGAGTAGTAGAGTGGATCAAAAAAGAAAATCCAACTGTATGCTGCCTTCAAGAAACACATCTAAGCTACAAGGATAAAAACAGATTCAAAGTGAAAAGTTGGAAAATGATTCTCCAAACAAATAATATCCAAAGAAAAGCAGGTGTGAGGAGACAAGATGCCGATGGAGTAGGCAGATGTACCAACTTCCAACTCCCAGAACCAAAGTGGATTACAAACTAATTTTAAGAACCATTATCTGAAAAAACCAACTTTGGACTAAACTAAGAGGACTCTTCAACCAAGGAACACTGAAGAAGGCACACTGAGACTGGTAGGAAAAGCAGAAATGCAGAGAGGGCTGCCCAGCTCCCCGGAGCAAACAGCAGCCGGCAGAGACTCAAGTGATGAAAAGTGAGTTTAGCAGAGAGGGGAAGGTCCTGAGTTCCAGAAACAGAGCCCCAGCTTGCAGCCCCAAAACCTAGAAGAGGAATATGGACAGTATTTACCTGGAAACAAGACAGGATACTGTTTGTGAGAAAGAGACTGATTTCTCAGACCCAGGATTCTTCTTAAAGGGACCACACAGAAAACCTCTCACAACCACTAACCTGGGGCTACGGGGGACAGGAAGAGAGGAGAAGACCAGAGTAGCAGGAAGAGAGTGTAATCTAGGAGGCATAGGGAGAAACATTTTGAGAGACAGCCACTCTAACCTCTGGGACAAGTCCCTCCCCAAATCTAAAGCAAATATTTCCCCTGGAAACAGCAAAACCAGCAAAGGGAAGCAGGACACCAGACAAACAAGCTCTCCCGCAGCACTCAATGAGAAAGCAGAGAAATGCAACACAAATGAATCAAGAGAAATCCCCAGAAAAGGACCTGAATGAGTCAGATATAACCAAATTACCAGATGCAGAGTTTAAAATAACGATTGTTAGGATGCTCAAAGATATTAGAACAACAATAGACAGTCATTACGAACATATAAATAAAGAGATAGCAAATATTGATATAAAAAAGGGAATTGAAATAATAAAAAAGACTCAGTCAGAAATGACAAATACAATATCAGAAATGAAGAACACAATGGAAGAAATTAAAAGCAGGATGGATGAAAATGAGAATCAAATCAGCGAGTTAGAGGACAAGATAAATGAAGGCACGGAAGCAGAGCAGAAAAAAGAAAAGAGACTCAAAAAGTCTGAGGAAACTCTAAGAGAGCTCTGTGACAACATGAAGAGAAATAACATCTGCATCATAGGGGTTCCTGAAGAAGAAAAAGAACAAGGGATAGAGACTTTGTTCAAACATATCATAGCTGAAAACTTTCCTTAATTAAGGCAGAAAAACATCTCACAAGTTCAAGAAGCACAGAGAACTCCATTAAAGAGAAAACCAAAGAAATCTACACCAAGACACATCATAATTAAAATACCAAAGCTAAGTTATAAAGAGAAAATATCAAAAGCTGCTAGAAAAAAAACAAACTATTACCTACAAAGAAGCCCCCATAAGGATGACTTCCAACTTCTCAACAGAAACATTTGAGGCTAGAAGGTAATGGCAAGAAATATTCAAAGTAATGCAGAACAAGAGCCTACAACCAAGACTATTTTATCCAGCAAGGCTATCATTTAAAATTGAAGGAGAAATAAAAAGCTTTCCAGACCAAAAAAAAAAAAACTCAAGGAATTCATTATAACCAAACCAAGGCTGCAAGAAATGCTAAGGGGCCTGTTGTAAACAGATCAGAGGAGAGAAAGAATATAGCAAAAGAGGAATACAGTTTTAAAGAATAAAATGGCAATAAACAACTACATATCAATAATAACCTTAAATGTAAATGGCTTAAATGATCCAATCAAAAGACATAGGGTAGCCACGTGGATAAGAAAACAGACCCATACATATGCTATCCACAAGAGACACACCTTAAAACAAAAGATGCACATAGACTAAAGATAAAAGAATGGAAAAATGTATATATTTCACACAAATGAAAATGAAAAAAAAGCTAGGGTAGCAATACTAATATCAGACAAAATGGATTTTAAAACAAAGACTATAGTAAGAGATATAGAAGGTCACTACATAATGATAAAGGGAGCAATCCAACAGGAAGATATAACCGTTATAAATATCTACGCACCTAATATGGAGCACCTAAATATATAAAGCAGACTTTGATGGATTTAAAGGGTGAGATCAACAGCAATACTATAATAGTAGGGGATTTCAATACCCACTAACATCACTAGATAGATCCTCAAGAAAGAAAATTAACAAAGAAACAGCAGACTTAAAGGATATACTAGATCAGTATTTCCCAACCTTTTTTGTGCCATGCCCCACCTTAACCTTTCTAAAATTTTTATGTCCCCCCCTATGTAACATACATAATTTTTAACATTAAAAAATTGATTTGTTCACTTAATAAACATAAATGATAGGTTCTAGGAAGAAATCACTATGAAATTGTTAACAAAACACAGTAAGTAAAATTTCAAAACATATAATGAAAAACAAATTTAAATTCCAAATAATTTTAATACAGATTTTTCTATATTAACTTATTATTTTAATTTAATGTGATTCTTGCACTTGATGCTTGCTGCACAGAGCTTTTATATTAGGTTCCAACTTGGTTAGCTTTAGTCTCAAGTCTCCACGTTGTGTTATATCCAGCCGATTTTTTTTTTTTTTACCAGTAAATCATTTACAGCACTAAATTCACATTCAGCTAAAAATGAAGATGGAAATGGTAGCAATAGTTTTCTTGCACATTTGGTTGAATTTGGGTATTTTATTTCTGTTTCCTCAAAGCCATGCCATCGCTCCTTTGATATTAAATAAAGCTTTAACTGACTCATCATTTTGCAATTCTGCGAGTTCTTCTTGATACTGCATATTTGATATATCAGACAAATCCACTAACATCGGCTGCATCATCCATGTTGGGAAATCAATTTGTTTTAAATCAGAAAATCTTTCTTTTAAATCAGCCAATAGAATATTCAAATGATTGACAATAACAAATAAAGCGGTATCAGTTATTTCACATTTTTGGAGCCAATGAAACTGTTTAAAGTTTTTGTTGTTAATATGTTTCTGACATAACTCAATATTGGTAATGAAACCAAATATCTTTGCTTTTGCATCGACAAGAGTTTTATTTGTTCCTTGAAGTTGCTTATTTAATATATTTAGTTTTTCAAAGATATCGGCTAAATAACTCACAAATGCTTTACCATCTATTGTTAACAGATACTTCATTTCAGGTTTGTCGCTTAAAAAATCACTAAGAGTATCAAACAGTTCCATAAATCTTTTCAAACAGTTTCCTTTAGATAGCCATCTTACTTCAGTATGAAGTAAAAGTCTCACATGGTCTTCATTTTGTTCTTCACAAAATAGCTTGAAAAGACGCTCACATTTGGCACTAGCTTTAATAGCATTAACACACTTTATTACTGTATGTAATACTTCATTCAGAACAGGCGAGATGTTTTTAGCTACCAAGTTTTCCCTATGAATAACACAATGCACAAGAATCATTTCTGGATTCACATCTTTCATCAATTTTAAGCAGCCATTTTTCTTGCCCATCATATTGAGAGCACCATCTGCAGCACAAGATGTTATATTTTTCATTGGTATATCATTGATATCTAAGTAGTTTTTTAGCTTATTATATATATCTTTGGAGGTAGTGGTGTGCTTTCTAATCTTTTACAGAACAACATTTCAGCAAAATGTCCTTTATCAATATATCTTACGTAAGTTATCAATACTGCCTCATTGTCTCTCAAATTTGATTCATCCATTTGCAAGGAGAATTTTCTTGTTTTCAGCTTTTCAATAAGTTGTTTTTCAATATCCTCACTCATTTCGTCTATTCTTCTGCTAACAGTATTGTCGTTGAGTGGCATAGCTTTTACATCTGTGTCGTCTTTTTCAAGAACCGTTTTAAGAAATGGTGATATTGATGGTTTTATTAAATTCTCTCCTATAGTGTGATTTTCTCCAGTTTTAGCGATGAATAAAGAAATTTGATAACTAGCCTCAAGAACACGATTATTAGTTGAAGTATGAGCAGTAAATAGAGACTTTAATGTTGTTCTTTTTTTTTTTTTTTTTGTATATTTCTGAAGCTGGAAACAGGGAGAGACAGTCAGACAGACTCCCGCATGCACCCGACCGGGATCCACCCGGCACACCCACCAGGGGCGACTCTCTGCTCACCAGGGGGCGATGCTCTGCCCCTCCGGGGCCTCGCACTGCCGCAACCAGAGCCACTCTAGCGCCTGGGGCAGAGGCCAAGGAGCCATCCCCAGCGCCCGGGCCATCTTTTCTCCAATGGAGCCTTGGCTGCGGGAGGGGAAGAGAGAGACAGAGAGGAAGGATGGGGGTGGAGAAGCAAATGGGCACTTCTCCTATGTGCCCTGGCCGGGAATCGAACCCAGGTCCCCTGCACGCCAGTCCGACGCTCTACCGCTAAGCCAACCAGCCAGGGCCAATGTTGTTCTTTTTTCAAAATTTTTCTTTAAAGTTTTAAAGTAACTCAAATCTGAATTAATATGAGCACTATGTTTCACCTTCAAATGTGCCTCAAGATGACCTCATTTCATTGATTCATTGGTCAAGCATTGCTGGCATAAAAGACAAAAAGGAATCCGCTCATCGTGAACAGTGGGTATGAACCCAAATTTTAAATATTCCTCCAAATATTGATGAGTTTTTTTCTTGCTTGCACCACTCATTTTACTATGGGCTATAAGAAATAAAAATAAGATCAATTAAAAACTAATATTAAAATATGTGTTAAAATATATTCAATGTGACATAGAGTAAACGTATACTAAAAATTCATATTTATTTAAATGTATATAACACATTTACTACACTACTATCACAAATCAAAAGATATCTATATTTTTTCCACTTGACAAAATTTTCTGGAAAGTTATGCTTCTAAAATTAAAATTGTCGTGCATGCACTATTATAGACCCAATAATATTTATAAAATATTAGTGCTTTCTAGCCCCGATGCAAGAAGTACTTAATAAAGAGTTTAATATTGATAAAAATAAAATCAAATACTTACCAATTATATCTATACAATATATATATGTATATTTATTAAATCAATAAGCTTTTACAACAGTTTTGACTGACACTTATTTCAAATTAACACAAACTGAATGATGTGAAACAATACAGAAGTTGCGATGGGCCAATTAGGTGAGAATAACTGCGTTGTTTAGCGAGTTTTTAAAACGTCCGGCATTCCCCACGGCAGACGGCACGCTCCGCGGTGAACCCAGGACAAAGTTTACTTGACGACGCCAATCACTCAGTTGATATTTTGGTCTCGTCAAACGAAATTATACTTAATAATTATTTACCGCAATTATTTAAGAATTGCATTTTTTGTTAATTTGGCACCGATATCTAGCATTGCATTTAAATGGCCCGGGGTGAAAGAGTTAAAGTCCTGTCGAGTCCATTTTCAAATTGCCCCCCTTAACTATCGAATTGCCCCCCTGTGGGGCGTGGGCTCCACGTTGGGAAACACCATACTAGATCAACTCAATGTAATAGATATCTTCAGAACCTTTCACCCTAAAGCAGCAGAATATATATTCTTTTCAAGTGCTCATGGTACATTCTCTAGGATAGACCACATGTTAGGGCACAAAAGCAGTCTCAGCAAATTTAAGAAGATTCAAATCATATTGAGCACTTTCTCTTGTCACGATGGCATAAACTAGAAATCAACCACACAGAAAAATTGAAAAATACTCAAACACTTGGAAACTAAATAGCATGTTATTAAATAACAAATGGGTTAACAATGAGACCAAAGAAGAAATAAAAAAAATTCCTAGAAACAAATGATAATTAGTATACATCAACTCAAAATTTATGGGACACAGCAAAAGCAGTCCTGAGAGGGAAGTTCATAGCATTACAGGTATACCTCATAAGCTAGAAAAAGCTGAAATAAACAACTTGACCCTGCATCTAAAAGAACTAGAAAAAGAACAGCAAGTAAAGCCCAGAGATAGTAGAGGGAAGGAAATAATAAAGATCAGAGCAGAAATAAATGACATAGAGGCTGAAAAAACAATACATAGGATCAATGAAACCAGGAGCTGGTTCTTTGAAAAGGTAAACAATATCAATGAACCTTTAACCGGACTCACCAAGAAAAAAAGAGAGAGAACTCAAATAAATAAAAATTAGAAATGAGAGTGGAGAAATAACACCTGACACTACAGAAATACAAAAGATTGTAAAAAAATACTATGAAGAATTGTATGCCAAACAACTAGACAACCTAGATGAAATGGACAAATTCCTTGAAATATATAATCTTCCAAAAATTAATCTGGAAGAATCAGAAAACCTAAACAGACCGATTACTACAAATGAGATTGAAACAGTTATCAAAAAACTCCCAACAAAGAAAACTCCTGGGCCTGATGGCTTCACAACTGAATTCTACCAAATATTCAAAGAAGAACTAACTTCTATCCTTCTCAAGCTATTTCAAAAAATTCAAGAGGAGGGAAGACTTCAAAGCTCCTTTTATGAGGTGAGTATAATTCTGATTCCAAAACTAGGCAAAGACAACACAATGAAAAAAAATTATAGGCCAATATACCTGATGAATTTAGATGCTAAAATCCTCAACAAAATATTAGCAAACTGGATCCAGCAATATATGAGAAAAATCGTACACCATGATCAAGTAGGATTTATTCCTGGGAGACAAGGCTGGTACAATATTCACAAATCAATCAACGTGATTCATCACATAAACAAAAGGAAGGAGAAAAACCACATGATAATTTCAATAGATGCAGAAAAAGAATTTGATAAAATCCAGCACCCATTCATGATCAAAACTCTCAGCAAAGTGGGAATACAGGGAACATACCTCAACATGATAAAGGCCATCTATGACAAACTCACAGCCAACATCATACTCAATGGGCAAAAATTAAAAGCAATTCCCTTAAGATCAGGAACAAGGCAAGGGTGCCCCCATTCACTGCTCTTATTCAACATAGTTCTGGAAGTCCTAACCACAGCAATCAGACAAGAAAAAGAAATAAAAGGCATCCAAATTGGAAAAGAAGAAGTAAAACTATCATTATTTGCAGATGATATAATATTGTGTATAGAAAACCCTAAAGTCTCAGTCAAAGAACTCCTAGACCTGATAAATGAATTCAGCAAGGTGGCAGAATATAAAATTAATACTCAGAAATCAGAGGCATTTTTATACAATAACAATGAACTGTCAGAAAGAGAAATTAGGGAAGCAATTTCCTTTACCACTGCAACCAAAAAAATAAAGTACTTAGGAATAAATTTAACCAGGGAGATTAAAGATTTGTACTCAAAAAATTGTAAAACATTGATAAAAGAAATCAAGGAAGATACAGACAAGTGGAAGCATATGCCGTGCTCATGGTTAGGAAGAATAAACATCATTAAAATGTCTATATTACCCAAAGCAATTTATAAATTCAATGCAATACCGATTAAAATACCAATGACTTACTTCAAAGATATAGAACACATATTCCAAAACTTTATATGGAACTTAAAAGAGAACACGAATAGCCTCAGCAATCTTGAAAAGGAAGAATAAAGTGGGAGGTATCACTTCCAGATATCAAGTTATACTACAAGGCCATTGTACTCAAAACAGCCTGGTACTGGCATAAGAACAGGCATATAGATCAATGGAACAGAACTGAGAATCCAGAAATAAACCCACAGCTCTATGGACAATTGATATTTGACAAAGGAGGTAAGGGCATACAATGGAGTAAAGACAGCCTCTTTAATAAATGGTGTTGGGAAAATTGGACAGCTACCTGCAAAAAAATGAAACTAGACCACCAACTTACACCATTCACAAATATAAACTCAAAATGGACAAAAGACTTAAATGTAAGCTGTGAAACCATAAGTATCTTAGAAGAAAACAAGTAAACTCTCCAACATCTCTCACAGCAATATATTTGCTGATTTATCTCCACGGGCAAGTGAAATAAAAGACAGGATAAACAAATGGGACTATATCAAACTAAAAAGTTTCTGCACAGCTAAAGACAATAAGAACAGAATAAAAAGACAAACTACACAATGAGAGAACATATTTGACAATACCTCTGATAAGGGCTTAATAACTAAAATTTATAAAGAACTTGTAAAACTCAATACCAGGAAGACAAACAATCCAATAAAAAAATGGGCAAAAGAAATGAATAGACGCTTCTCCAAAGAGGACATACAGATGGCCAAGAGGCATATGAAAAAGTGCTCAACATCACTAATCAGTAGAGAAATGCAAAATAAAGCCACAATGAGATATGACCTCACACCAGTCAGAATGGCGCTCATCAACAAAACAACACAGAATAAGTGCTGGCGAGGATGTGGAGAAAAGGGAACCCTCCCACACTGCTGGTGGGAATGCAGACTGGTGTAGCCACTGTGGAAAAGAGTATGGAGATTCCTCAAAAAATTAAAAATCTTATTGCCTTTTGACCCTGCTATCCCACTTTCAGGAATATACCCTAAGAACACCGTAGCACTGTTTCAAAAGAAGAAATGCACCCCCATGTTTATGGGAGCATTGTTCACAATAGCGAAGATCTGGAAACAGCCCAAGTGTCCGTCAGTGGACGAGTGGATTAAAAAGCTTTGTACATATATACTATGGAATACTACTCAGTCATAAGAAATGATGACATCGGATCATTTACAACATGGATGGACCTTGATAACATTATACTGAGTGAAATAAGTAAATCAAAAAAAACTAAGAACTATATGATTCCATACATAGGTGGGACATAAAAATGAGACTCAGAGACATGGACAAGAGTGTGGGGGTCATGGGGTGGGGGGAAGTAGAGGGAGAAAGTTGGGGAAGGGGAGGGGCACAAAGAAAACCAGTTAGAAGCTGATGGAAGACAAGTGGACTTTGGGTGATGGGAATGCAGCATAATCAAATGTCAAAATAACCTAGAGATATTTTCTCTGAACATATGTACCCTGATTTATCAATGTCACCCTATTAAAATTAATTTTAAAAAAATAGGTGTAGCCTTGCTCATATCTAACAGTGCTGACTATAAGACATCGCAGATAACCAGAGACAAAGATGGTCATTTCATAATGATAAAGGGGACATTGAATCAAGAAGACATAACACTTCTTAATATATTTGCACCAAACCAAGGAGCACCAAAGTATATAAGAGATTTACTAACTGATCTAAAAATAAAAACTCATAAAAATACAATCATACTTGGATACCTCAATATACCACTGACAGTTCTAGATTATTCATCCAAACAAAAAATCAATAAAAAAATATTGGCCTTAAATGAACCACTAGAACAATTGGATATAATAGACATCTACAGGACATTTCATCCTAAAACATCAGAGTAAACATTTTTCTCCAGTGTACATGGAACATTCTCAAGAATTGACCATATGTTGGACCTCAAAACTAACATCAACAAATTCAGAAAGATTGAAATTATACCAAACATATTCTCTGACTGTAAAGCTTTGAATATGTCACCAAATTTAACTTAACCAGAATTCAACTTCAAAAAAGAAGTAAACAAACCCACAAAAATGTGGAAATTAAAAAACATACTTACAAAAAATGACTGTCAAGGAAGAAATAAAAGCAGAGATCAAAAGATATATACAGACAAATGAAAATGACAATAGGACATATCAGAATCTCCAGGATGTAGCAAAAGCAGTAATAAGAGGGAAGTTCTTATCATTACAAGTTTATATGAACAAACAAGAGAGAGCCTAAGTAAGCAATCTAACATCACATCGTAAGGAACTAGGAAAAGAAGAACAAAGGCAACCCAAAACAGCAGAAGAAAGGAAGCAATGAAAATTAGAGCAGAAATAAATGAAATAGAGAACCAAAAAACTATAGAAAAAATCAATAAAACAAGGAGCTGACTCTTTGAAAAGATCAACAAAATTGACAAACCCTTGGCAAGACTCACTAAGGAAAACAGGGAAAGGACTCATATAAACGAAATCCAAAATGGAAGAGGAAAAATCACCACAGGCATCCTAGATATACAAAGAATTATGGTAAAATACTATGAAAAACTATATGCCACCAAATTTAACAATCTAGAAGAAATGGATAAATTCCTAGAACAATACAATCTTCCTAGACTGAATCATGAAGAAGTAGAAAGGCTAAACAGACCCATAAACAGGGAGGAAATAGAAACAACTATCAAAAACTTCCCAAAAAGCAAAAGTCTGGGGCCAGATGGCTATACTAGTAAATTCTACCAAACATTCAAAGATTTGGTTCCTGTCCTTCTCAACGTCTTTCAAAACATTGAAGAAGCAATACTTGCAAACACATTTTATGAGGCCAACATAACCCTCATACCAAAACCTGGCAAGAGCAACACAAAAAAAGAAAACTACAGACCAATATCTCTAATGAATACAGATGCAAAAATCCTAAACAAAATACTAGCAAATTGAATACAACACATTAAAATAATAATTCACCATGATCAAGTGGGATTCATCCCAGAATCACAAGGATTAACTTAATAAACCATATCAACAAAACAAAGAACAAAATCCATATGATCCTATCAAGAGATGCAAAAAAGACATTCAATAAAATACAACATCATTTTATGTTTAAAACACTCAACTCAATGGGTATAGAAGGAAAATATCTCAACATAATAAAGGCCATTTATGACAAACCAGAAGCTAACATCATATTAAATGACAAAAAACTGAAAACTTTTCCTCTAAAATCAGAAAAAAGACAAGTTGCCCACTCTCTCCACTCCTATTCAACATAGTGCTGGAAGTTCTAGCCAGAGCAATCAGACAAGAGAAAGAAATAAAAGACATTCATATTGGGAAAGAAGAAGTAAAGATTTCACTTTTTGCAGATGATATGATCCTGTATATAGGAAACCCCAAAGACTCCATAGAAAGACTATTAGAAAAAATAAACCAATATAGTAAGGTCGCATGATACAAAATTAATATGCAGAAGTCTATTGCTTTCTTATATGCCAACAATTAAACTTCAGAAAATAAACTCAAAAATATAATCCCTTTTACAGTTGCAACAAAAAATAAAATAAAATACCTAGGAATAAACATAACAAAGAATATAGAGGGCCTATATAATATAAACTACAAAACATTATCAAAGAAAATAAAAAAAAGACACAATGAAATGAAAAAATGTTTCTTGTTCTTAGATAGGAATAATAAATATAGATAAAATGGCCATATTACCCAAAGCAATATACAACTTTAATGCAATTCCCATCAAAATTCCGATGACATTTTTTTAAAGACATGGAACAAAAAACCATCAGGTTTATATGGAACCAAAAATATCCTGAATAGCCAAAGTAATCCTAAGGAAAAAAAAAAAAAAATGAAGCTGGGGGCCTTGCAATACCTGACTTCAAATTTTACTACAGAGCCACGATAATCAAAACAGCATGGTATTGGCAGAAAAATAGATATACACAGGCCAATGGAACAGAATAGAGAGCCCAGAAATAAAATCACATAAAAATGGTCAAATCATCTTTGATAAAGGAGCCAAAAACACACAATGAAGAAAAGAAAGCCTCTTCAACAAATGGTGCTGGAAAAACTGGAAAGCCACATGCAAAAGAATGAAACTTGACCATAGTTTGTCTCCTTGCACAAAAATTAATTCAAAATGGATAAAAGACGTAAATACAAGATTTGAAACAATAAATTACATAGGAGAAAACATAGGTACTAAACTCATGGACCTTGGCCATAAAGAACATTGTATGAATTTGACTCTAAAGGCAAGGAGGGAAGTAAAGGCAAAGATTAATGAATGGGACTACATCAAACTAAGAAGCTTTTGCACAGCAAAAGAAAACTGACAACAAATCAGACAGCCAACTAAATGGGAGAAGATATTTCCAAACAACAACTCAGATAAGGGCAAAAATCCAAAATTTACAAAGAACTCACAAAACTCAATAGCAAACAAGCAAACAATTTAATTAAAAAAAAATGGGAAGAGGACATGAACAGATACTTTTTCCAAGAAGAAATACAAATGGCCAATAGATATATGAAAAGATGCTCATCTTCACTAGCTATTAGAGAAATGCAAATCAAAACTACAATGAGATACCACCTCACCCCTGTTAGATTTGCTATTATCAACAAGACAGCTAATTACCAAGTGTTGGAGAGACTGCAGAGAAAAAGGAACCCTAATTCACTGTTGGTGGGAATGTAAAGTAGTAAAACCATTATGGAAGAAAGTATGGCAGTTCCTCAAAAAATTAAGAATATAACTACCATATGACCCAGCAATCCCTCTACTGGGTATCTACCTCCAAAACTAGAAAACATGGGTATATACAAACACATGCACCCCATGTTCATTGCAGCATTGTTTATAGTGGCCAAGACATGAAAACAACCAAAATATCCTTCAATAGATGATTGGATAAAGAAGATGTGGTATATATATACAGCCATAAGAAATGATGACATAGTATCATTTACGACAACATGAATGAACCTTGATAGCATTATACTGAGTGAAATAAATCAGAAAAAATTTAGAACTGTATGATTCCATACATAGGTGGGACATAAAATTGAGACTCATGGACATAGATAAGAGTGCAATGGGGAGGGGAAGGGATAAGGGGGGGAAGGGGAGGGGCACAAAGAGAAACAAATAAAAGGTGACGGAGGACAATTTGACTTTGGGCAGTGGGTATACATAAGGTGACCAACTTTTTTACTATGAAAAGGACAAAAATAAATTGAAAAAAAACAATATCATAAATAAAAGAAACATTTTAATCATTGCAACAATAATACACTATAATATGATAGATGCATAATAAAAACATTTGTAATATTTTATATTGTAATTATGCTTATATGTCTATTAAGTTTTAATAATAATTGTAAGAAAAAAGTACTCATTTAGATACAAATTTGTCACATCACATGCAATGGATCAACTCTGCATCAATTGAATACGGACACTTACAGATTAGTCTTCCAATATCAAAAAGGAGGACATGTAGGAGGACACCTTTCAAGAGAGGACAGAACTTACAAAAGAAGGACTGTCCTTCAGTTGGCCACCTTAGTATACAATATAATTGAATGTCAAAATGATGTGGAGATGTTTTCTCTAAATCTATATATTATAGTTGACAAATGTCACCCTGTTAAAATTAATTGTCTAAATCAGGGGTCTCAAACTCGCGGCCCGCGGGCCGCATGCGGCCCGCCCACCAATTTTGTGCAGCTGCAGACTGGCCCGCAGATTAATCCACGAAGTTTGATTGGTCTGCGGGCCGCACAAAATTGGTGGGGGGACCGCACGGCCGTGAGTTTGAGACCCCTGGTCTAAATAAAATAAAATTTAAAATAAATGAAAATAAATCTTCTTGGCTGGCGGGGCTAAGGTGAACAGACAGAGAAAGCAGGGACTTGGATGCTTCCAAGTTGTTCACTTCTGCAATTTTGTTAAGAATATCAGTCAATCCATGCGTGCCTGTTACTCTTGGTCACTGCGGTTGATTAGAACATGCAGGAAAAACAACCCATCCCAAAGACTCACATTTGAACAATAAGAAATGTTACAAGATGAATCTCAACATGATGATTTTTTGGTGATTTCCCCATCCCCACTAACTGCACCCATTTAGGTATGGATTTCCTGGTGCATTCAGGGCAAGTCTCAAAGGTGTAAAAAAATAGAACAAAGAAGAAGAATGAGAAAGAAAAGAAGGAAGGAGGCAAGGAAAGAAGGAAGGGGAGAGAGGATACCCATCTCTGACACTAGTGATCATTTTATTGATTTACAAATTAATTTATTTTGTCTGCAGAGAAATCCTAGTCTAATTTTCTCCACTTGATTGGCTTAACAAAGATTTATTCAACTCAGACATACAATCTGCAAATTAGAGATTCTGTAACAATTTATATTTTAGGTTTTTTGTTGTTTGTTTCTTTGTATTTCCATTAAATGACTGGTAGGGCATGAGATTTTTGTTAAAAACAAAAACAAAGGGGAAAATGACTAGTATAATTATTTTTGAGACCCATCAAAATTCTGACACTCTTCCAAGTTTTCCAAACATTTGCAGTGGACTAATAGCCCCAAATGACAGTTAAATGAACAAATCATTCCCGTTTAAGGTGAAGATATAGAACAGCATTCATTTACTGACTATCCCGGATTCTCCCGAGACAGAGCTTCTTACCTTCTGGGAGAAAGGAGAGAATTGGAAGGACAGGAAAAAGCATTAAATGAGAAAAACCTGACAAGAATTACTCTTCTGAATCTGAGCCCATAGGTAATTTTCATGTAGAATCATAAATTTATAGATTTAAAAATGGTACAAGATTATATTACACTTCCTTTACTGTCTTACTTTAAAATCCTCTTTTTTTATTACAGCTTTTATGTCTCCTGATGATGTCATTATAAATAAAATTGTTTCAGCTTTTTCCTGACCAGAAGACCCTGACTTTCAATGCCTGAGGGCCTGATCTCAGGGGAGGAATTAAAGGGTTAACATGACATACGTAACATCAACACATAACTAATTAGAAATTATTAGGAAAAAAAATTCCAAAGGCAGCCTTTCGCCCAGGTCTCCTTCTAGGAAAAGTTTATTCTTTCTTTAAAGTCTAAAATGCCTTGTTCAAGTACAATATTATTTTTCGCAAAAGTCTGAAATGTTTGGCACCTGTAAACCTCCCAATGAATGATTCCTTCTCTTTAAAAGGACAAAGTGTAACAGCCTTTCTCTTTTAAGGAATAACTGTTAACAGGATAAAAATGACAGAATTTTAAAAATTGAATTGGCACTTGGGCATCTTCCTTTTTCCCTCCAAATAACAAATAATATATATTCAAAAAGATCACGACTATGAGAATCTTCAAATTTATTTGATCAAAAGCCAAAACACTTTGCACACCTGCTGTGTGAGTGGAGTAACTGAGCATTCCAGATACACAGATTTACAACTCCAGTCTACAGATGTTCATCGGAGAAATAAACCACTCCGCATTGAAACGTGAAGTCAGCAAAACACCCCACAAAGTATTTTTTTTTAATTTTAAAGAATAATGGTGAGACTACAACTCAGTGTCTATTATACTTAACAAAACTAGAAAGAGAAATATTTCCTGAGGCAGAAGACCCATCCCTTGAACATGGCTGCCCTCCCCAGACTTGAGGAAGCCACAAAGCCCCTCTGCTTCCACTGTGCTCTAATATCTTTCTGTCTCTTGAAGTTTTACTAGGTTCTATTGTCTTTTCCTCTATCACCCAGGTAACCAGAGAAACAGTTGCCAGGTGTGAAGAGTATATGGGAACTGGCTCCTACCTACCCATGTGAGCTGATTCTCTGAATATCTTCCCAACTCCAGATTCAATGGCATCATGTTGTAGCTAGAAATCAGTCATTGTCAGGGTATTTACACCATGACAATGTGCAAATGCTAGCAATCAGAGATTTTTTTTCTCCCTGGAGATCTAGCCAGTTGTTGAGAATATAGCAGCATACCAGTGCTTTGGACACATCTTCTTACTCTTCTCCCTCCTCTTCTCCAATACACATCCTGTCCTCAGATAATTACACCCTCAAAATACCCTAGTAAATTAATTTATGAAGTTATTTCTGGGAAAAGAAGTATTTACTGTACTACCTCTGTCAAGCATATATTGAACAGTACCTAATGATAATACATTATGTTGATGAGGAATAGTGTCCTTGTCTAAGAAAACTTCTAGGCATCCCTCAAGTTACACAATAAAGGCAGTTAATGACTCTACCTACAACCAATGTTGAAAAAAACCATCAAAAGTGGGTCAGCAAAAACACTATCTAGATAGAGGGCCCAATGTTGATTGGACTGCAGAGACAACTTTGCCCAGACAAAAAGGAGAAGCTAATTTTCAAATAAAAAGTATCTTATCACAGGGGAAGAGTGGAGATATAAGGGTATTATTTTGACACTGTTTATCTTAGGATTTATAGAAAGAGGCTGGACAAATCAGTTTAGCATTTAGACCCAAAGTGCAAAGGTTCATTTGGAGGCTAAGCCTGTCATTGCATGAACACACTAAAACAGGGATCAACACACTGGTGGCCAGATAATACATATTTCAGGCTTAGTGGGCCATACCACCTCCATCGCAACTACTCTACTCTGCCCTCCTTGTAGCACAAAGGCAGTCATATACACAGTATTTAAAGGAATGAGTGTGGCTGTGTTCCAGTAACATCTTGTTTACAAAAGTGAGCGGCACACTGGATTTGACCCATGGATTAACTTAGTTTCTGACATCTGCATTGAATCACATTAAAGCACCATGGAGGCGGAGCAACCGCTATCACATGCGTCCTGATGGCAAGCCACAGGAACTACACAGCACCACCTACAGTGTAATTTTGCACCAACACCCCCCCCCCACTAAAAAAAAGTTCAACTTAATGTGAGTATAACTGTAAGGCCAGGAGGCATGGCCAGGGCCAGCATCAGAGCAGCCCAGCCCATGCAGGTTCGCATTGGATTCGGACAGTCGGTAAAGAAACAACGAAGCCAAAAGCTGATGGGCCATAGTCTTTAATCCTAGCTTGCATTCGGCGGGCAAGTAAAAATACACACTGGGCTCCAAAACCCATTCACATTCAGTGCTCACAAAGCTACTGACTTATCCAAGTTTCCTAGAATCAAAGGTGTCTAGCTCACCAGCCTTATTCTCCTCAGTTCCCCATCTCCTTCCTTATCCCAGATACAAACTGCACAAACTGGCATCTCACTCAGCACTCCGCCATCTTGGCTGCTTTTCCTGGCCTCCTCCACGTAGCCTCCTTCCGCTGCTGGCTCTACTCTCTCTGCTCTCTCATGCTAATCATCCCAGGAACCAAGAGCGGGCAAGCCCCCGTTCTGCCCCTATTTTATAGTGTAGCTTCACAACCTCTAATCCAATATACAAAATAGGGAAGTCTCTAATACAAAGTCACTTCTCTGAGGCATGATTGGATTGTACCGCCCCACATCAAAAAGGGTGGGAAAGGCTTAATCCCAAAACCAAGCCCCAGGCTACAAGGATTCTCAACATACAATATCACCTGGGTGACGGCCTCCTCGTGGGCAACGTAATCTTTAACAAAGTGAGCATAATACATTTTATCTGCCCAACAATAACTAACTTCAAGTTTTCAAGAAATACAGGAGCTAAAGAATTAATTTAAATGATATAATGAGAAACTACACAGATAAATTCAGAATGTAGGACATTCTAGGTGGGCCAGGGACTACTCCAGGTTAGATGTGATTAGTGTTCACTGCCACAACTGTACTTTGTTTGAAACCTGAGTCAAACTAACAGTAAAAAAAGAAAAATTTTTTTAGAAATCAAGAAAATTTGAAAATGTTTTTGGTATTAGATTGATACCATGGAGTTATTAACTGTGTGTTGGGCAGATGAAATGTGTTGTGCTCACTTTGTTAAAGATAACACGAGGAGGCCGTTGCCCAGGTGATATTAATGTGTGTTGGGGTGGGCTAAAGGCAGGCAGAATCCTTGTAGCCTGGGGCTTGGTTTTGGGATTAAGCCTTTCCTACCCTTTTTTGATGTAGGGCGGTACAATCCAATCATGCCTCAGAAGTGTCTTTGTATTAGAGACTTCCCTATTTTGTATATTGGATTAGAGGTTGTGATGCTACACTATAAAATAGGGGCAGAACAGGAGGTTGCCGGCTCTTGGTTCCTGAGATTATCATTAGAAGAGAGAGCAGAGGAGAGCATGTGAATGGCCACGATGGCGGCTCCTGGCCTTACAATTGGCGTAGTCTGTGGCAGGATTCAATACAGATCGGCAAGGAGCCTTTGAGTGGTGGAATAGAGGACTGGCTAGTGTTAGGGTTCCCCATGGCTGTCCTTTTGGGGATTGTAGGCTGGCTGACTTTTATAGCCATGCGTGAGGAAACCGAGAGCTCTGTGGAAGAGGCTGCCTGGGACCTGCAAACCGAGCAGCGGAAGGAGCTGGAGCAAACGCAGAAGAAACCGATGCTGACCCTGAAGCTGGAGAAAATGTTGGAGGAGGAGGCCAACCAGGTGTTCGAGATTCGCCTGGTGTAATGCCAGCAGCCAAGGCCAGGGCCAGCATCAGAGCAGCCTGGCCAGTGCAGGTTCGCATTGGATTCGGACAGTCGGTAAAGAAACCATGGAGCCAAAAACTGGTGGGCCAAAGCCTTTAATCCTAGCTTGCACCCGGCGGGCAAGTAAAAATACACACTGGGCTCCAAAACCCAGTCACACTCAGTGCTCACAAAGCCACTGACTTATCCGAGTTTCCTAGAATCAAAGGTTTCTAGCTCACCAGACTTATTCTCCTCAGTTCCCCATCTCCTTCCTTATCCCAAATACAAACTCTACACAAACTGGCATCTCACTCAGCACTCCACCATCTTGGCTGCTTCTCCTGGCCTCCTCCATGTGGCCTCCTCCCGCTGCTGGTTCTACTCTCTCCTCTGCTGAAAATCCCAGGAACCAAGAGCCGAGTCCCGTTCTGCCCCCATTTTATATTGTAGCTTCACAACCTCTAATCCAATATACAAAGTAGGGAAGTCTCCAAAACAAAGTCACCTTCTGAGGCATGATTGGATTGCACCACCCCACATCAAAAAGGGTGGGAAAGGCTTAATCCCAAAACCAAGCCCCAGGCTGCAACGACCCACAGAGACACACATTAATATCACCTGGGCAACGGCCTCCACGTGGGCAGTGGCGCCATCTTTAACAAAGTGAGCATAATACATTTTATCTGCCCAACACCTGGAAATGGAGCAAACGCTGGAGGAGAATTCAGAGGTTTGTGAGTTGCAGCTTGCCCTGGATGTTGTGGAGAGCCAGCAGCGGCAGGAGGCCGGGGCTGAGGCTGAGGCTGGGTCCGGAGCTGCAAGGTTTGCGGAGCAGAAGGCGGCAGCGGACGGGAGCTTGAGCCTGGCAGTGGGAGCTGGTGTTTTCAGTTCCTCTTTGGAGGATGAGAATTGGGCTGGAGTTGTGATCTACAGTCTCCAGAAGATGGAAGCCCAGCTGGAAGGAGCACCTACTATGGCCCCGGTAGGTCTGCGATTTTGGGACATAGGACTGGACATGCTATCCGGAGCAGAGATGGAAATGCTGACTGCCATTACCATGTGGCCCTGTTTGGGACAGTGTAAGACCTGCCAGGACGGCAGGAATGAGGGGGGTGGCTGACGCCCCATGTGCGTGGACTGATTTCCTGGACTACGACCGGAGTGGTCATTAGCTCCTTTGTTGGATGGTGTTGGGCAGATAAAATGTATTATGCTCACTTTGTTAAAGATAACACGAGGAGGCCATCGCCCAGGTGATATTAATGTGTGTTGGGGTGGGCTAAAGGCAGGCAGAATCCTTGTAGCCTGGGGCTTGGTTTTGGGATTAAGCCTTTCCTACCCTTTTTGATGTGGGGTGGTACTATCCAATCATGCCTCAGAAAGTGACTTTGTATTAGAGACTTCCCTATTTTGTATATTGGATTAAGGGTTTTGAAGCTACACTATAAAATAGGGGCAGAACGGGGGCTTGCCCGCTCTTGGTTCCTGGGATGATTAGCATGAGAGAGTAGAGCCAGCAGCGGAAGGAGGCCACGTGGAGGAGGCCAGGAGAAGCAGCTAAGATGGTGGAGTGCTGAGTGAGATGCCAGTTTGTGTAGAGTTTGTATTTGGGATAAGGAAGTAGATGGGGAACAGAGGTGAATAAGTCTGGTGGGCTAGAAACCTTTGATTCTAGGAAACTCGGATAAGTCAGTGGCTTTGTGAGCACTGAATGTGACTGGGTTTTGGAGCCCAGTGTATGTTTTTACTTGCCTGCCGGGTGCAAGCTAGGATTATAGACTATGGCCCATCAGCTTTTGGCTCCTTTGTTTCTTTACCAACTGTCCGAATCCAATGCGAACCTGCATGGGCCAGAAGGCTGCTGTGATAGTGGCCCTGGCCTTGGCTTCTGGCTTTACAGATGGACTTACGGATTATGGATTTTGGACAATGTGAAATACCCTGATGGGGGTGGGGGGTGGCTTTGCTGGAAGCACTCCCCTGCCCCGGGAAGCTTTTCCTGTGGCTAGAAGGAAGGCCGAGGACATTTTGCGCTTTGGGCAAAGTGCTCAGAGACTGGTGAAGTGTACCTTTGTAATTGTTGAAACTGTATGATTTTTGCTGTTGTAATTTGTGTAATGTTCTAACTTCCTTGCACAGGGATGCCAGTGGTATAGATTGTGGGTAGTAAAGTGAGCATAGGGGTGGATTGTTGGGCAGATGAAATGTGTTGTGTTCACTTTGTTAAAGATAACACGAGGAGGCCATTGCCCAGGTGATATTAATGTGTGTTGGGGTGGGCTAAAGGCAGGCAGAATCCTTGTAGCCTGGGGCTTGGTTTTGGGATTAAGCCTTTCCTACCCTTTTTTGATGTAGGGCGGTACAATCCAATCATGCCTCAGAAGTGTCTTTGTATTAGAGACTTCCCTATTTTGTATATTGGATTAGAGGTTGTGAAGCTACACTATAAAATAGGGGCAGAACAGGAGGTTGCCGGCTCTTGGTTCCTGAGATTATCATTAGAAGAGAGAGCAGAGGAGAGCAGAGAAAGGCCACGTGGAGGAGGCCAAGAGAAGCAGCCAAGATGGTGGAGTGCTGAGTGAGATGCCAGTTTGTGTAGAGTTTGTATTTGGGATAAGGAAGTAGATGGGGAACAGAGGTGAATAAGTCTGGTGAGCTAGAAACCTTTGATTCTAGGAAACTCGGATAAGTCAGTGGCTTTGTGAGCACTGAGTGTGACTGGGTTTTGGAGCCCAGTGTATGTTTTTACTTGCCTGCCGGGTGCAAGCTAGAATTAAAGACTATGGCCCATCAGTTTTTGGCTCCGTTGTTTCTTTGCCGACTGTCTGAATCCAATGCAAACCTGCAAGGGCTGGGCTGCTCTGATGGTGGCCCTGGCCGTGCCTTCTGGCTTTACACTGTGTTAGGCATGATAATAACATTGGGATGATGTAAGAAAATATCTATATTTTTATGATGCATCCTTAAATGTATATGAGTGACATGACATGAGGTTAAATTTTCTTAGAAATAATTGCTTCAAGAAAAAAATTAAGATAAATGAAGTCAATATGGAATAATATTATTTTCTGAATCGCAGTAAACCTATCTCTGGCATTCCTTCCCCTGAATCAGCATTTTTCTCAAAGCAGAGCTAAAGTTAGACAATTAAGTTAAATTGTAATACAGTTAAGATGCAGATAAGCACAGTTGATTGGAGAGATTTTGGTGTAATGATTTCTTGGAAACTGGCTCTGAAATGTTACCTATTTTTACCCTGAGGAGTTGCCTCTATTTCAGTTCCTCGTTCACACACATAACAACTGAAAATCATGACAGATATACAGATTTGCTGGCTTATTATGCACACACAAAATGGCTCTGAAAGCATGAACAAATAAAGGGAAACATTATTGTCTTTGAGGAAGGAAACTGGGTAGCTCAGAGTCAAGAAAGTGAGAGAGATTGTACACATTCATATCTTTTGAATTCTTAATTCTTCAGATGTATTGCTTATAAAACAAACAAAATTATCTTAAAAGTAAATAAGATCACCTTGTACATAAGTTTGCACTGGAGGTTTTGTAGCTACCTATGTCTCCAACATTCTGCTCTCAAGCGAGAGGCACATCAGAGCTTTCATGATGGCCAAACGGGTTATGATACTGGGACTTATAATAAAAATATACATGTTTATTCTTCACCCCATTTCTGGCACAGACCCCCTAAAACCCTTAAAACTTTCTAAATGATGAGATCTACAAAGGTGTCTTTGTTATGTTAATGAGAGGATGTGAGGGAAGCACGGAAGGATGGGGACTGGTTGCCAGGGTAATCAACCCTGTAATTGGAGGGCCGGAACATTTTTTTTTTATCCCACTCCTTGACCTTCAGGGAAAGGAAGGGTTGAAGGTTATATCAATCACCAAAGGCCAATGATTTAATCACCCATGCCTATGCAATGTAACTTCCATAAGAAAAAAGGACAGCAGAGAGTTTCCAGGTTGGTGAACACACAGAGGTGCTGGGCAAGTGGCACACCAGGTGTGCTGTGCAAGGAGGTAGGGTAGAGTTGCAATTACTCATGGATGGATTTTAGGGGGAAATTTATTATGATTAATAACAATAAAAAATAATCAAGGCAAAGTCAAAAAGCAGTTCAAACTTATGTAACCTAAAGTAGAATAAAGAAAAAGAATCAATACAATGATAAGCTACACAACATCACCAGGCAAAGAAACATCGGTCTTGGTTACAGACTAACAGTTAGTTAAACCAATAGACTAAGAAAAAGAGAATTATGAGTATGTACAAATCTCACCAAACCTTGGAGGAACATATCACTAGACTGGAAAGGTCAGCCTGGGCTCCACAGTTGGCTCAAACTGTGCGCACCTATGAAAAAGAGTCCTCCAGAGCTTCAGGGGCAGTCTGAGACCCTACCATTTTTATGGAAAAATTCTACCTGGAGGCTATTGCATGAGGGCCATTCATGCATAGCTTCTTGGAACAAAGATCACCACATTCTGGAATAATTTACTAGGCCAGCAATCAAGTGAAGATATGGTACATACATACAATGGAATACTACTCAGCCATAAAAAATTATGACATAGTGTCATTTAAGACAACACGGATGGACCTTGACAACATTATACTGAGTGAAATAAGTAAATCAGAAAAATCTAAAAACTGTACGATTCCACACATAGAAGTGATACAAAATTGAGACTCATGGACATAGATAAGAGTGCAGTGGTTGCCAGGGGTGTGTGGGGAGGGGGAGGAGGAGAGGGTTGGGGAAGGGTATTAAAAAGGACAAATATAAGGTGATGGAGGATGGTTTGACTTTGGGTGATGGGTATACAACATAATCAACTGTTCAAATGATGTGGAGATGTTTACCCAAAATCTATGTACTCTTGTTGATCAATGTCATGGTGTTAAATTTAATTTTCTAAATAAAAAGAAAAAGGAATACCTTCCCTGGTTTCAGAGGAAACTGCAGGAGGACGTCTCATCCCACCCCGAGTAAGTGACTTAAGTAATTCTTGCAGCTATTTTTTTTGTGACCCTTATTGTTCATGTTCAACTGAATTCCAATTCATATGTTTTTTATATACTATTCCTCAATACCTAGACAGGGCACGAAAGCTCTGCCTCTACTCATATACCTCACCCTATGCATCTCCTTCATTGAATAGTCATCTGTATACTTCAATATTCTTTGTAATAAAATGATAATCTAGTGAGTAAGTGGGTTTCCTGAATTCTGTGAGCCACTCTGGAAAATCAACTAAAGCAAAGGAGGAAGTCATGGGAGTCTTTGATCTATTGCTGGTTGGTTATAAGCCCTGGGTTTTTACTGGAGTTATTACCTGAGCTCTGGATTGGTGTGTGAAGTGGCAAGTGGTCTTGGGAGACTGACCCTTTAACCTGTGGAATCTGATGCTATCTTCTGGTAGACTGTATTAGAATTGAGTTGAATTGTAGGATACCCCCCTGGGGTCAGACAGCCTTGTTTATGGGAACTGTGGGGAAACTCCATGCACACAAACTAGAATTGGGTGGCCAGGGCCCAAGTAAATATCATAAAATAATTTGGGGAATAATTTATTTCTTAGTTTATGGAATCTTCACATGTTTGACCAAGGCATATTAGCTTTTCCCCAGCCTGTCACCCAAACCAGAGTCTCATGAAAACACAAGGGCATCAATTAGAGGATGGATATATTAGTAGGGGAAGAAGGAGATTACCAACAGAAATGCACTGGAAATAATATGCTGTTCTCTTCATCCTTTTTTCCTTTTCTTCTGCACAGCGAGCTGTCTTCACATCTTCCCTTCCATATGAATGACCTGGCAAGATCAAACCTAAAGGCATCTTCTGATCAAAGGTTCCCCAAATTGAGAATGTAAGAAGGGACCCAGCATGGGCCCCAGAGGAAAGCAGGACATGAGGAGGAGTTGACACAAATCTCACATATGCCCCTTATTTGTGGCATCTAGAGGACAAAGACCATAAAGTAGATTATTCCTATAACTAGATCCTGCCCACCGAAAAAACTCAATTATTTAGTGTTCCCAGAATGTATCTTTTATTTTCCCACTTCTTCAACTTTATTTTTATTTTATTTGGAGGGGAATAGGGAGAGAGAGGTAGAAACATTGAGTTGCTCCTATATGTAGCAACCTCGACACTCCAAGATGATGTTCCAACCAGTGGAGCTATCTAAGCTTGCCTTTTTTTTTTTTTTTTTTTTTGACACAGAGAGAGTAAGAGACAGAGAAGGCAGGGGGAAGAGAGGGGGATGGGAAGCATTCGTTTGTTGTTCCACTCAGTCCTACATTCATTGGTTGCTTTCCATATCTGCCCTAATCAGGGATCAAACCTCAACCTTGTTTTGGGACCATGCTGTCAACAGACTGAGCTAACTGGCCAGGGCCTCTACAAACTTACTTATATTATTTCTCCTCATTAGAATAACTTTTCCAGTCTCCCTACTTTTTAAAGTTCTCATTTTCTCAGAGTCTATCCATCCTTCAAAACTCAAGTCAAGTACTCTCTCTCTCATCTAAAGAGCCTGTGCCAATCTTCCCCACCCATCCCAAGGAGTGCGGGAGACAGCTAGGAGTCAGAGTCCTCCTCACTCATGGACTGCAACCTGGAGCTGCTCCCTAACAATCCTGGCTCTCAGGCCAGAGTGTATAGATTTATGGGTTGCAGAGAAGTAAAGAAGCAGGAAAACAAGACTGCAGTAGATCACTTTCTTTCTTTCTTTCTTTCTTTCTTTCTTTCTTTCTTTCTTTCTTTCTTTCTTTCTTTCTTTCTTTCTTTCTTTCTTTCTTTCTTTCTTTCTTTCATTTTTCTTTTCTTTCTTTCTTTTTTTCTTTCATTTTTCCTTTTCTTTCTTTCTTTCTTTCTTTCTTTCTTTCTTTCTTTCTTTCTTTCTTTCTTTCTTTCTTTCTTTCTTTCTTCTTTTATTTCTTCTTTCATTTAGGTGAGAAGAGGGGAAATAGTGAGGCAGATTAGTCCCACATGTACCCTCATTGGGATCTACTTGGCAACCCTCATCTGGGGCTGATGTTTGAGTACTGAGATATTTTTAGTGCCTGAGGCTGATGTGTTCCAAAATAGCTATTCTTAGCACTGGGGGCTGTGCTCAAACCAATTGAGCCACTGGCTGCAGGAAGTTAAGAAGGAGAAAATGGGGAGAGAGAAAGGGGAAGAAGCAGATGGTCACATCTTCTGTGTGCCCTGACTGGGAATTGAATGTCCATATGCTGAGCCAATGCTCTATCTACTGAGCGACCATCCAGGGCCTAGATAATTGTCTAACTTCACTTTTTGCACTACCATCTTTCCCGCCTCTAAATTTATAGAATGGATTGTCTATTTAGTCATTTTTCACTTGACTCTATAATTTGCTTATTCATAGCTCCTAGCACATAGAAAAAAATCACTAGTTAGATAACTGAGTTGTTTCCTTCTCTTAAGAAAACACTTTTTAAATTATTTCTTTTATTTAATTTTTTATTGGCATGTTTATTTGTGTCCTTTTAAATTGTGGAGTTTATTTAAGAAGTAATTTTACTATTTTTCAATAGGTTATTTTTCTATTATAAAGACAAGAAATTATTTCTTAAAAAAGAGTACTTTGGGGGGGGGGACAAAATGAACCCTGAGAGTACCTTGCCTGGCTGTGTGGTCTTTATCCTTCTGTTATTAATCCTGGAGCTAGCTTTCTAGCAAAGAAGAGAGCTTCTACCTTCTTGGAGGCACAAATCTTAGCCATCATGCCCTTGATTACCCTGCTTTTAGTTCAGAGTTTCATTTCTCTATCTAGAAAGCAAACATATATTAAATCCTGATGGCTTGTGGGCCATTAGTGAGCTTGTTTAATGGAGCAAGTGACAGCTCCTCATTACTCTAGATTAATACTAAACATATCTAGAACTTAGCATTAAATTTTTATTTCACTAAGCTTGCTGAATATGTCCACTAAAAAACAAACAAACAAAAAAATCAGAACCATGAGATATTACTTCACACCTGTCAGAATAGCTTCACTTACTAATCAACAAACAACAAGTGCCGGCGAGGGTGTGAAGAAAAGGAAACTCTTCTGCACTGCTGGTGGGAATATAGACTCATGCAGCTATTTTGGAAAACAGCATGGCATTTTCTCAAAAAAATAAAAACAAAGTTGCCTTATGACCCAGCTATCCCACCTCTAGGAATATATCCTAGGAATCCCAAAATACTAAGTCAAAAGAAGATATGCACCCCCATATTTATTGCAGCATTGTCTGCAATAGCCAAGATATGGAAACAGTCTAAGTGTTCGTGAGTGAATGAATGGATTAAAAATCTGTGGTACATATATACAATGGAATACTACACAGCCATAAAAGAGATGGAAATCTTACCTTTGGCAATGGCATGGATGGACCTGAAGATTATTATGCTAAGTGAAATAAGCCATGCAGAGAAAGATAAATATTATATAATGTCACTTATATGTGAAACCTAATAAACTGAGGAACAAAATAGAAACAGAGGCAGGGTCACAGGGAGCAGAGGACCAGCTGTCAGAGGGAAGAGGGGACAGGATCAAAGAAGGTGAAGGGATTAGCCAAAATTATATATATATATATAACACAGAGATACAGATAACAGGGTGGCAATAGCCAAAGTGAAAGAGAGGTAGAGGCAAGAGGTGGGGGGGAATGAGTGTGAAAAGAGACTTTGTATGGGGTATGGGGGCACTACAGGGAGTGTAAGGGTATTATATTGAGTGGGACATTTGAAACCATGTCAACACAATAAATTAAAAATTAAAATAGAAGGCCCTGGCCAATGGGCTCAGTGGTAGAGCATCGGCCTGGCTTGTGAAAGTCCTGGGTTTCATTCCCAGTCAGCGCACACAGGAAAAGCACCCATCTGCTTCTCTGACCTTCCCCCTCTCCTTCCTTTCTCTCTCTCTCTTCCCCTCCCGCAGCCAAGGCTCCACTGGAGCAAAGTTGGCCCAGGCACTGTGGATGGCTCCATGGCCTCCGCCTCAGGCACTAGAATGGCTCCAGCTGCAATGGAACTACACCCCAGATAGGCAGAGCATCACCCCCTGGTGGGTATGCCAGGTGGATCCTGGTCAGGCACATGCAAGAGTCTGTCTGACTGCCTCCCCGCTTCTAACTTTGGAAAAATACCAAAAAAAAAAAAAAAAAAAGTGTAGGAATGACCTCATTAAAAAAATATCTTTCAAAAAAAATTAAAATAAAAAATCAGGATCAATTAAATTCAACAAATAATTATTGTATATCTCAAATATTCTAGACACTCTATCAGGTATAAGATACATAATAACATTTCCACTAATGAGACTTTATATGGACCAGAATCTATGCTAAGCATTTTACTTATGTAATCTCATTTAATTGGTATGCTGCTTATATAGTAACTTATTATCTTAATTTTGCCATTGAAGAAACTGAGGCAGGGGTATTAGGTAACTTTTACAAGGCCACACAGCTATTAAAGAAAAGGGTTCCTATATAGATCTCTCTGACTTGAAGCTTGTGCTCTTACCTCCGTTGTCACGCTCCCTCCTTGCTCCAGGATGCTTGTGTCTAGTAAACTGATTAAGAAAACTGAAGATTAGAACTCAGTCTCCTGAGGGCTGGGTGTAGATACAGGCAACTTCTTGTGACCTTTGACCCAGGAAGTGGTCAAGAGTCCGATTATTCAGTCCCCCTTGGCCCCTCCTATTCTAATTGATGCTACCAACACTTACTTCCACTAATGTTTGACAAAATGCTTTTGAAAGATATTAGATTCCCAACAAGGAACTCCCTCTGACCCTGAACATCAAGACCCCATTTGAATGGAAGCAGCCATGATGTGGGGGGTAGGGAGACAGGCAAGGATAACAGAATCAGCTCCCTTTCTGTGGCCTCACCTCACCTAGCTCAGTGCCTCAGATCAACTGAAGTAAAATTGGGATGTTTCTAAAAGAATTTCATTTCAATACAATAGTGGGAGAGCAACCAAAGATAAGACAAAAAAAATAGGAAAGAAGAGAAATGGATGAGTTAACAGAGTGTGGGTTCCTTCTGCTAATAAAGCATGAAGCAGTCTTTACCTCACGTCCTTTCAAGCCCAGATTCTGGTTCTTTCTCATCAACCCAGTCAAGACCAGGACTGGACCGTGGCTAGTTTGCATCTGCCACTCATGCTAGGTGAGATCTGGGCAGGTTCACAGACCAGTCAGGAAGCTGCTTCCTCTGGCTTAGCTCCAGGCATCAGTATTGAGGCTGGGGGTGGTGGGGAGTCAAGGAGTGGGACATTTGTTCGAAGTGGGGCCTTTACAATAAATGTATTGAGGACATGTGTTGACATAACTATTCCTAAATCAATTATTTAAAAAGATATTACAGAAGTAAAAGTAAGACCTGTGAGCAAAGGGAGCCAAAGGATTGTGCTATTTCTACTTGCACTCTTTCCTGTAACCAACAGTACACACCCCCACCCCCTCCAGCTTGTTCTACCCAAGCTAGGACTTGGACATCTAAAGCTCTGAGCTCTTCTGGCTTAGTTCCTGATATATTCTCACTTTTATCTCATGGGTGAGAAAGTCACTTTCTACTCTAACCTATGATGGTCCTCCTGAATTGCCTGTGAAATCCCTTCCTCACTCTTCATACTGTAGCTCTAACTGTGGCTTCCCAAATTTGCTCATGAATCCTTTTTTGCTTAGTTCTGTTCATTTTCCTAAAACCACATATCTACTGTAGCTATTTCTACTTCCTGGGCATACTCAGATTCTTCACCTCTTCTAAAAAAGCATTCACTTCTAATCCAGCTAAGACTCATGTTGGCTTCAAAAAAATCTACCAGGATGCAGCACATGCAGTGAAGATAAAAAGACCAGCTAACTAGAACTGCTAAATAAATTCAGTAAAGTCACAGGATATAAAATAAATACATAGAAATCAGTTATGTTTTTATACACCAATAAGGAACTATCAGAAAGAGAAACTAAGAAAAACAATTCCATTTACAATTGCTTCCAAGAAAAATACCTAGGAATAAATTTAAGCAAGGATGTAAAAGACCTGTATTCAGAAAACTATATAAGACACTGAAGAAAGAAATTGAAAAAACAAAAAAGTGGGAGCATATAGTGTGTTCATGGATAGGAAGAATTAACAACATTAGAATATCTATACTTCCAGAAGCAATTTATACATTCAACATAATTCCAGTTAAGATACAAATGGTATATTTCACAAAACTAGAACAAATATTCCAAATATTAATGTCAAACCATAAAAGACCCTGAATATCCACAGCAATCTTGAGGAAGAAGAACAAAGTTGGAGAAATGACATTACCTGATATTAAACTATATACACTACAAGGCTATAGCAATCAAAACAGCATGGTACTGGCATAGACCAGACATACAGATCAATGGAACAGAATGGAGAGCCCAGAAATAAACCCATGCCTTTATAGTCTATTAATATTTGACAAAGGAAGAAAGAACGTACAATGTGATAAAGACAGTCTATTCAATAATAATGTTGTTAAAATTGGTCAGATATAAGCAAAAAGATGAAATTAGACCACCTACTTACATCATACACAAGAATAAAATGGATTAAAGGCTTAAGGAGATTTAAAACCATAAAAATTCTAGAAGAAAACATAGGTAGTTAAACATTTCTCATAGCAATATTTTTCTGATATGTCACCTTAGGCAAGGGAAATAAAAGAAAAATAAACAAATGGGACTACAGCAAAGGACACTATCAACAAAATGAAAAGACAGCCTACTGATGGGAGAACATATTCACTGATACATCTCATAAGGGTTTAATATTCAAAATTTATAAGGAGCTTATAAAACAACACCAAAAACAAACAAACAAACAAAAAAACACGTCATCTGTACATTATAAAATTCAATTAAGTATATGGGCAAACGACCTGAATAAACACTTCTGCAAAGAGGACATATAGATGGCCAATAGACATATGAAATGTTCGATGTCATTAATCATCAGAGAAATGCAAATTAAAACTACAATGAGATATCGCTTCATACCTGTCAGAATTGCTATCATCAATAAATCCAGAGTGTGCTGCGGAGATATGGCTGTTGAGCTGTGTTGGTTTCAGGTCCCCGGCTCCATGGGGCTCCCGTTTTCTGCTTTTGCTCACTAAGTAGCTGCCTGGTTAAAAGGAAGCCATGGCGCTCCAGATAACCAGGAACACGAAAATTATTGCTGAAAAGAAGGCGAATATCAGTATGGCAGGTGCAAAGCGCGTGCCTGTGGCCACTGCTGCAGCCTCCAAGGCCTGACCCAGGCCAAGAACAGCTCTTGGAGACATCGGTAACAAAGTCAGTGAACAGCCACAGGCCAAACTGCCTCTGAGAAAGGAAACAAAAACTTTAGCTGCTGGAAAAGTTAATGCTAAAAACTACCAAAACGTCCCAAAAAGGTACTCGAGCCTGAGCCTGAGCCTGTGCTGGAACGGGTTCCAAAGCCAGAACCTGAGCCTGTTAAAGAAGAAAAACTTTCTCCTACGCCCTCTCCAAGCCCAATGGAAACATCTGGCTGTGCCCCGGGAGAAGAATATCTATGTCAGGCTTTGTCTGATGTAATTCTTGTAACGAGTGATGTGGATGCAGCAGATGGAGCTGATCCAAACCTTTGTAGTGAATATGTGAAAGATATCTATACTTATCTAAGACAACTTGAGGAAGAGCAAGCAGTCAAACCAAAATACCTAGTGGGTTGTGAAGTCACTGGAAACATGAGAGCCATCCTAATTGATTGGCTGGTACAGGTTCAAATGAAATTCAGGTTACTGTGGGAGACCATGTACATGACTGTTTCCATTATTGATCATTTCATGCAGGATAATCCTGTGCCCAAGAAGATGCTGCAGCTGGTCGGTGTCATTGCTATGTTTATTGTGAGCAAATATGAAGAAATGTACCCTCCAGAAATCAGTGACTTTGCCTTTGTGACTGACAACACTTACACTAAGCTCCAAATCAGACAGATGGAAATGAAGATTCTGAGAGCTTTAAATTTTGGTGTGGGTCGCCCTCTACCCCTGCATTTCCTTCGCAGAGCATCTAAAATTGGAGAGGTTGATGTGGAGCAACATACTTTGGCCAAATACCTGATGGAACTAAGTATGTTAGACTACGAAATGGTGCACTTTCCTCCTTTTCAGATTGCAGCAGGAGCTTTTTGTTTAGCACTGAAGATTCTCGATAATGGTGAATGGACACCAGTTCTGCAGCATTACTTGTCATACACTGAAGAATCCCTTCTTCTTGTTATGCAACACTTCACTAAGAATACAGTCATGGTGAATCGTGGGCTTGCAAAGCACATGACTATCAAGAACAGGGGTCCCCAAACTTTTACACAGGGGGCCGGTTCACTATCCCTCAGACCATTGGAGGGCCGGACTATAAAAAAATCTATGAACAAATCCCTATGCACATTGCACGTATCTTATTTTAAAGTAAAAATACAAAACGGGAAAAAATACAATATTTAAAATAAAGAACAAGTAAATTTAAATCAACAAACTGACCAGTATTTCAATGGGAACTATAGGCCTGCTTTTGGCTAACAAGATGGTCAATGTCTGGTTCCATATTTGTCACTGCTAGCCGTAACAAGTGATATGATGTGCTTCCGGAGCTGTGACGTGTGTGTCCCGCCTCACTGGAAGTAGTACTGTACATGAGCGACGCCGCTCATCTCACTGACCACCAATGAAAGAGGTGCCCCTTCCGGAAGTGCAACAGGGGCGGATAAATGGCCTCAGGGGGCCGCATGTGGCCCGCAGGCTGTAGTTTGGGGACCCCTGATCAAGAACAAGTATGCCACGTCTAAGCATGCTAAGATCAGCACTCTAGCACAGCTGAATTCTTCACTAGTTCAAGGTTTAGCCAAGGCTGTGGCAAAGGTGTAACTTGTAAACTTAATTTGGAGTGCTGTAATAGCTGCAAGTACAATTGGCACCATGTGCTATCTGTATATATTATGTTATATTTACTTACTTTAAATAAAGCTTTGGTCCTTTTTAAAAATAAATAAATAAATAAATCCACAACCAACAAGTGTTGGCAAAGATGTAGAGAAAAGGGAACCCTTGTGTACTGTTGATGGGAATGCAGACTGGTACAACATTGTGGCAAACAGTACGGAGTTACTTCAAAAAATTAAAAATGGAACTGCCTATGACCAAGCACTTCTACTTCTGGGAATATATCCATGTAAACCCAAAAAACTAATTCAAAAGCAAATGTTTATTGCAGCATTATTGACAATACCCAAGACATGGAAGCAACACAAATGCCTCTCAGTAGATGGGTGAATAAAAAGCTGTGGTATATTTACACAATGAATACTACTCAGCCATAAAAAAGAAACACATTTTACTTTTTGTGACAGCATGGATGGACCTGGAGAGTATTATGCTAAGTGAAATAAGCTAGTCAGGGCCCTGGTCATTTGGCTCAGTGGATAGAGTGTCAGCCCAGCAGGTGAACGTCCTGGGTTTAATCCCCGATCAGGGCACACATAAGAAGCAACCATCTGCTTCTCTTTCTGTCCCTCTCCTCCTTCTCCCTCTCTTCCCCTCTCTCAGCCAGTGCCTCTATTGATTTGAGCATCAGCCTCAGATGGGGCTTACCAGGTGGATCCTGTTTGGGACACATGAGGGGGTCTTTCTATTTCCCCTCCTTTCACTTAAAAAAATTTTTTTAATAAAAAAGAAAAAAACAGTCAGAAAATGACAAGTACCATATGATTTCATTTGTATGTGGAATCTAATGAACAAAATAAACTAACAAACAGAATAGAAACAGATTCATAGATAAAGAGAACAGATTGACAGCTGTTAGAGGGAATGGGGGTAGGAGGGTGGGTGAAAAAGGTAAAGGGATTGAGCAAAGAAAAAACCTCCTGGACACAGACAACAGTATGGGGATGACCAGAGGGAAGAGGGATGGGGAGAGGAGTAGAGGGTAAAGGGGAGATAATGGTGATGGAAGGAGACAACCTGGGGTGGTGAGCACACAATATAATGTACAGATGATGTATGGCGCACCTGAAACCTGTATTAATTTATTAACCGGTGTCACCTGGTTAGATGGCACCCCAATGCTCTAGGAGAGATATGGGGCTGGGGGGACTAGCATGGGACCAGAGGGGCTGGGAGAAATGAACATGATCACGAAGGACTAATTCGCCTCGGCCACTTACCCCATAGGGCTGAACGAGGACTGGCATAATCCACGCAGCATACTTAGAACACAGAAGTGTGTAATAAATGTTTGCTAGTATTTTCATTAATTATAGATAGTGGAGTTAGCCTTTGTGGTTGAATAATGCTCTCTATTATTGGCATTGATTATTCAGTCTGGGAATCACGTCTTTATTTCCTGAAGAAGCAAAAAGTAATTTGCTGTAAAATGTTACTGTTCCATTTATTGCATCTACTTAATATTGTACCTACTGCAGACCACAGAATTAATTCATATTCAGGGACAGATCAGAGAGATGATTTGTTATATTGGAGCAGAATTTGTAAAAACCAAATTTGTTAAGAATGAGTACAGAAAAGTCATTTGGGAATTAACCTTGTGCATCCCAGGTTTAAAGATTTACCTTCATCCATATCTCCAGTGATCTCTGTTGGTGATTCAGGTCCGGGCCTTTTTATAACCGCTCCGCCGCACACCATGATTTCATTCTCTGCCTATCTGTCTGAGTCTGTGTCTTATCCTCACGAGTTATGACAGAAGCATCTACATTTCCGACAGGTGAAAGGGAGAAACACGTTGCTGTCGCCATGCAGTGCTTGACTTCCGACAGCCTTTGGTTATCACAAGGAAAAAGAAAAACGGTGGCCTTTGCCCCAGGACAAAGGGAAGGATTCTCTCCGCATGCTTGACTTCCATCAGCTCACAGGTCTGTTATCCTCAATATTGACCTGTCAGCCCAAAACATGCTGATGTTGAGCTCAGAGGAATTAAATAGATCTATTTTCCATCCACCTTGTTGACTTTCAGTTAGCTATCACTTTTTGTGAGCTGAATATTTTTTAACAGACACAGGAGAACCCCTTTAAACCACAGACAATGGGGCTGGATCCACACTTAACTTGGGAGCTCAACAATTGTGACCCATTAGGCTACTATTATCTATAGACGCAGTGATTCCAAAAACAGTGTTAGATCTACAGGGCATTGGACCCATATAAATCTTTCTCCTCCTCCTCCTTCTCCCCTTATTTCTCCTTCTTCTTCATTGAGAAACCATATATTTGACAGCAGCGCATTTCCTCAGTAATACAGTGTATCTTTTAGGCATGAATATCACGGGGTTCTTGAATGTATACGATGACTTCAGCTGTCCTGGGGCCTTTTCTTTACTTGGTCTCTCTTACTTAGAGGTCTGAATGACTTTTTCCAACAGTTATTATCCAGCCGCTTGCCCCCTGCCTCTCACGATACTCATATGGGGCTATTTGGAAAACAGAACAAACCAAAACTCACAGTCTTTCCAGAACCTTCCCCCCTCAGTCTTCCGGAGGGGCTTGAAGGAGATCCCTTCCCGCAGAAAGTATGAACAAAGTCATACACACAGAACACATTTCCCTGTAAAACCTCAGCAGGGATGCTCAGAGAAATTTGTTGGGTGAAATATGACCATTTCCAACCATGTAAGTGTAAGAAACAAAACCAACACATACCTTTGTAGGGGGGAGAGACCGTATCAATTAGATCAGTCTTTTTAGTTCTTACTAATTGCAAACGTGGTCTGCTTTAAAAAAGAAAAGCAAGAAAATAACATGTGTCCCACTTTTATCTTTCTAAGATAATCATTACACAAATTTCACAGTAAGTTTCTCTCAATGGCTTTTCCCTGCTGCACTTTAAGTGGTTATTTTATAAGAATTGAAGTGACACACAACTTGAGAAACACATAGCATGTACTTAAAGTGAGGCCCACCCCATTGCAGTCCAGGAGAGACCAGCCCAATCTGGGACAAAGAACCCCACCCCTCCAATTTCTCATGTCCTGGCAACAAGTCAGTCCATCAGTCAACAGATATTTGTTGAGTGCCCACTGACTGATGGACTGACTTGTTGCCAGGACTTTAGGACTTGGCAGGGGAGGGGGAGTTCTTTGTTCCAGATTGGGTAGGTCTCTCCTCCTTAGAGTTCCTGCTCCTGGGGATAAAGTCATGGAGAGATCCATTGAAGAGTCTACGTGTCGGCCTATGCAGTTGGGCCCCACTTGAAAAATCAAGATCATTGTCTTAAATAGACATTCTAGAACCACTTGTTCTGTATTAGTGTGTCACATCAATAAATTTTTACCTGTTCAGCTCAATAAAGGAAGCAATGTAAAGATAAATACTAACTAAAGTGTCATTGCCATTCAAAGTTTTACCTTTTTTCAGGTGCACATTAGGTGATTCTCCTTCCTGTTAAAAGAACTGCTATCCCAAAACTCATGCCCACAGTGAGGTACTAGATAGCCCTCTGGGGTAACATGGGGCAGAGTTAGTTACCATAAGCCTGCTATGTGGAGACAGTAGACTGTATCTCTCAGCCATGAGTGGGGAGAGGCTATTTCCACTTGGTCGCTGAGCAGATTAAGCCTGGAAGAATGTGATACAAGCTGGCCAGATCTCATTTCTGTGTTGTGAATATGTTTGAGCAGGTTTATAGCTGGAAAAAGTGCTTCTCAATCCCCAAGGTAGTGGCTACAGGTGTTCCAACCTGAGCAGCCTTCTGGGTATTCAGACATGGTGGGTCTGATCTCAAGAACCCCATATCAAAAACTCAAATGAATCTGCTTTGAGTCTGTCAATAACCATGGTCACTGGGCCTCACATCTAGCATGCAATGTCTCTTAGTTGAGAATTACAAGTGGAATGTGTCTGTAATGCAGTTATAAATCGGTTTGTTTTTATTGGGCCAGACCCTCATTCTCTGAACACAGTAATAACTCTCTCACAGAGCTTCAGAGGATAAGAATCTGGAATCTGGCCTGGGGTTTAACCTTTGCCGAGCATGAGTGTTTGGTTCCTCACGGAAAGTTGCGGTGGGACTTCTGAGATCCTTCATTCCCACATTTGGGGAATGGTGTTAACTTGCCCTTTGGTAGCACAGGCAGGACAAGCTCAGATCAGCACTGAGTCCTAGAGGAATTGGCTATGGCACTGAGCCACGGAGCTACATCGTAAGCCATGGGTAGGTAGGGTGAGGTAAAGTTGGAAAATTGATCCTCATAGCTGTTGGAATGATTTACAGCTCTCTGACTATCTTTGACACCAGCATTTGCTGTGATGTGTGGCATGGATTTACCCATTAATGTCAGAGTATCCTCAGAGATGTCTGTGCTGATTTAATTCAGAATTATAATAGAGGTGTAAGCTGTAACTATGGTAGCAACACTACCAATAACAAAGACCCAAGCATATCCCCAAATAATTTTTGCATTTACCATTCTCTGGTAGCCATATATTTTTATGTTATGCAAAATTTAAAGACTATTCCTTGAATTATAGTTATTGTATATGTACTATTTTATATTTTACACTGAAAGCCCCTTGGGGACAGAAGCCACATTTTATTAATCTTTATAGCAAATATTAGACAATGAGAAGGACACAGCCTTTGTTATCCAATTTACTTGACAATCTTCTTAGGCTGGTGGTCTTGTAGAATTTAGATTCTCTAAGCCTCAGTTTACTTATGTGTAAAATGGGGATAACACCTTCACCATAAAGTTTTTAGTTTCTTTTTTTACTTGACATCTTCTTCCCTCTACTCCAGGGTCTACTACAGTGTTTTACATGCACGTGGGAGATGTTCAAGCCGAATTCTTTAAAATAAGCCCTTAACATTAAAAAAAAGGTATAAATATTTTATTTAACAGTCCTACAGATGAATGAATGAAAGAGAAAACTAGAGAAACCCAATGAATTGTCCAAGGCCATAGAACACATTGGTGGCAGGTCCTGGGACAAAATCAAGACTCTTGAATGTTAGATGAGCTCCTCAAGGTCACCTAAAGCCTTTATAAATGCACGATTTCACAGTGAACCATAGCCCGTCAGGTAACAGAACAGAGGGGAAAGGTGGCAAGTCTCCTGGAAATTTTATCAGAGCTGGTACAGTTCCTGGATGCATCACACACCTGCTTTGTGGCTCAGTCAAAGGCATTGGGAGAACAGAGACAGGCTCTACAATACCTGAATGATACACTGGACTAGCTACAAGGGTGCCGTCTACACTGTGGCTTAGGGAAGGGAGCCAAGAGCGACAAGAGGAAAGCACTGTACACATGATTCTCTATCCCCACCTTCTCCATACATTGTGCTTCCATTTCCTACCACAATGGAAAAGGTAGAGAAGGAAAACAAGAAGCACTTTTAGACAGATACAACAAATGATATTATTGCAGACATACTAAAGGGTCTACTGCCAAAGGATTCCCCAACAGGCTCGTCTCCTGGTTTGAGTGACAGAGTACACAGGAGGGGCTCTGGCCTGGGAGCAATGAGCCCCACTGTGACCTTGCTGGGTTCCTGCACAAGAATAGCCTGTCCAACAGCGTCCATCGGTGAAAAGATACACTGTATCTAACTCAGTGATTCCAAATCCCTTTTAAATCTAAAATAGTATCCTAAGTGGTGGGTACAGACCAGCACAGACAGCGCTGGCGCTCTGGCCCTGAGCATTAATTTAGCTGCTCCCAGCACTCTCGGGTCTTCAGGGTTGAAGTCATTGGACTAGCTGATGTCTTGAAATGTAGGAAGTGTCTCCAGGATGAAAAATGTGGTGAAGAAATTGGTATGGATAAATAAACTCAGAGGCAAGAGCCACTATCTACTACAGATCAACCAGGTAGTCTAACTGAACATCTCTGAAGTGAGATGCTCATTTCCCATGGGAAAATAGGTCTTTTTCCGCCATACCCACTGGCATGACATACTATTGAGAATGAGTCCCTTGAACAAAGAGTGGGGTAAGTGAAGGTCACGCTGTGTACAGTTGCCATGTGCAGGGATGACAGATACCTCAGGGCATTGTAAGTGTCTTCCACAATAATATGTGCCACTATCTCCTCTGCTGGACTTGACCTTTGCCTTTGGACATCACTCAGCTGAGTGGGGGCACCGGTGCCAGGAAACTCGCTAAACGTACTTTCGCCGTCAAGGAGAAGCCCTCCTACTCTATCTCCCTAGCGTCATTTCCCCCTCATCTCCTGTCTCCACAAAGAAGAAAAGATGAACTGCAGCATAATTTATACTAAATAAAATATCCATGAAATGAGCCCTCATTTTGGAGTGAAGCAGCCAAGCAATCACATTGGTTTTGAAAAGCTTCACACAGAGAGCGGAAGGTTGAAAACCAAAGTCACGTGTCAGTGTCCAGTGTCACAGAACAGGCCGCTGTGACAAGAGAACATCAAGGTGTGTGTGTCTGTCCGTCTCAGGAAGAAGGGGTGGCAAGGAGTCCGTGTACCCATAGCTGTTTCCTCAGCCCCTCCCCTTGACACGTTGCTCTTGTTTGCTTGTTTTGACAGGAAGGACAGATGGGATAAAACTGGTATCCGAGACACGTATGTGTAGCAGCCGGTCCCTCTTCTTTTGAAGGGTAACACGACGGAGAGGTTCACTGAACTGGGGAGCCCTGCGCTATTTTCACGCAACTTGGTACCTGAGCCCCACAGAGCTCAGACATACTAAGAGAGACAGCAAAGCCTCCATCTGTCTCTCTTTGTCTTTAGTTCTTTATTAGGAAGTAGAGGGAAAGAGAGCAGAGATGAGTGTGAATGAGAAGGGCAAAGAACCCACGGAGAAATGAGAGGGTGTGTATGGTGGGGAGGGAGAGCCCAGGGCGGGTGAGTATGGGAGGCAGAGGACCGGAAGAGAAGAGAGGCAGAGGAGGGAGAAGCCAGGAATTAGAGCTCTGGTGCCAGAGGCCCTCGGCCTATGACCTAGGAGAGCGAGGCATGGGCCAAAGAGGAGAGCCCAGAGGGAGAGGGCAGGACAGCAGTGTGCTGGGGAAGGCATGCCCCGTCTACTCAGTGCCAGCCCGCACTTATCGAGAGAGAATGTATATCCGATTTGTCAAGGCAGTTTGAAATCCAAACTTATGTGAATTGTTCTAGTTTCTAAATATTGGTAAAACATTGTTCATCATAAAAAGTATATATATATCTGAAGAACTGACACAAGGGCCACCAATGTGTGACCACTGTGTAAGCAAAGAGCAGACACCAATCAGACAGGAATGGGTGGCTTTCACAGAGCAGAAGGGTGGCTAAAGAACAAGAACCAGGAGAGCGAGACTGGGCAAAGAAGCCAAGCAGGACACCGGGTAATCCGTGCTCTGGGGTGGCGGCCGGGATGTGCATTTGGGGCCTGAAACACTCGTTTGAATGCCGCGTTTTGCTGGACAAGTTACTCGGCCTCTGTGAGCTTCTGTTCCCCGTCTGTGAACAGGGGAATGATGCTGACCTCTGACCTCGCGTGGTTGTTGAGATAATTAGATGAGCTGTTTTGCATGGATATACCTAACAGATGTTGGTTAACTTTCTTTTCCCCTTCAGCAATGGAATAGTTGGGTCCCAAGAAGATAACTCACTGCTCTGAATGACCAAATTCTTATATTCTGGAAAGCCATGTCGTAGGCCACTGAGGAATTACAAATCTTTTTGAGAACTCTAGGAAATAGATGGACTTTCTCCTCAGGAAAATCTACATAACAAAACACATACAAATACACTTACATATGCAGTTTACATTCCATTTCAGGATGTCACACGTCCTCCAAAACTATCCAGGAACTCCAGGTCAGAATCACTCATTTATAACAACTCTGTCCCAACATTTGGGAAAGGGTAAGTGCAACAATAAATGGTCCCTCATACTCATGACAACAGATTCAGACCCAGTTCCAGGCCATGAGAAGAAAACCCGGGATGTGTGTGAACACGGGAGTCCATATTTTATGTGCCTTGCTGACTTTTTCCAGCCCCAATGTCAAGAAAAATCATCCTGAGCTATACACCTGAAACCAACAGGAGGAGAGGAGAGGAGAGAGAGGAGAGGAGAGGAGAGGAGAGGAGAGGAGAGGAGAGGAGAGGAGAGGAGAGGAGAGGAGAGGAGAGGAGAGGAGAGGAGAGGAGAGGAGAGGAGAGGAGAGGAGAGGAGAGGAGAGGAGAGGAGAGGAGAGGAGAGGAGAGGAGAGGAGAGGAGAGGAGAGGAGAGGAGAGGAGAGGAGAGGAGAGGAGAGGAGAGGAGAGGAGAGGAGAGGAGAGGAGAGGAGAGGAGAGGAGAGGAGAGGAGAGGAGAGGAGAGGAGAGGAGAGGAGAGGAGAGGAGAGGAGAGAAAAAAGAAAAGAGAAAAGGGAAACATCATGGATCCCACCTACTTGGATGACCCACAGCTGATTGAAATGTCTCCAGGGAGCGGAAGGAGCCTTGAGCCTCAGAGAGATGGAATTGAATGGGAGGCAAACTGCATTTGTCACTAACTGGAAGGACATCTGCAGTGGTGGCATTCAGCTGGTTCGCACTGGTTCAGCAGAACAGTACCTAATTTTTTGTTGAGTTTGGTGAAACAGTTGATAAAAGGGCACTTGTAATCAGGGTTCTCTCTAACGCAGGAGCCTGGGCAGCCGCCCAATGTAGAAATCACAAATTTACATTCTTTACTCTTTTTTAACTTTCATCTGCACAACAGTGTATTCTAAGCACCCGTAGTAATGTTCATTCCATCCATAGGTGAAAAAAAAAATGTGATGCAACTAATGCTTGTAATATTTACTTATTAATTTCATAAAACTCATTATACCTTTGATGAAATACTACATTTTAATTCCCTAGCATTTGTAACTTCTGTAAACAAACATATAACGTGAAGAGAAAAAGTGCCAAACAACCAGGGGGTGACAAGCTGTCAATGGAAACATCTTAAATAACAGTTTTATTGTTTTTCGTCAGGTATTATTTAGTATTTTTCCATTAATATTTTAAAACACTTTCTTATAACATAATCTAGTTTTGTATACCTCTTGTTGTTCTTATTTAAGTATTAAATGCATGAAATAATAAACTACCTTTCAGTATATCTTTTTGTATACTTAAAGCGGTCATTAGGGCAGAAAACCTATCGCTAAATTATTTGAATCCCACCTGGACATCTGACTTGTGAGTGCCCGGAGCTGAAGGTGAGCTGTGCTGGGCCGGCGGGCGGGCACACTGAGATATCTGAAACATCTTCCCGAAACAGAGTGGGAAGCCGCCGAGGCAACCACGGGAGCCAGCTCCCCTCTCCCTGAAGGCCATGCCCTCCACGTCCACTACAGACACCCTACCAGGGAACAGGGAGCAACTCACTGCCGCAGTGTCCACCCACTGTAGCTGTTGTAAACTTCACGAACTAATTTTCGGAGTACTTTCTGAAAATCCCTCCTCGGCCATTTCTCACCTCTCAGTAATTACTATATTTGATTCATAAATGGTTTTAATATGGAATTGCTTTTTCTTCTGCATTACCTAAAACTCAAGGCTGAGTGAGGTCGCTGGTTCGAAACCCTGGGCTTGCCTGGTCAAAGCACATATGGGAGTTGATGCTTCCAGCTCCTCCCTCCTTCCCTCTCTCTGTCTCTCTCTCCTCTCTCTCCCTCTCAGTCTCTCTCGCTCCTCTCTAAAAATAAATAAATAAATAAAATTAAATTAAATTAAAACTCAAGGCTGAGGCCTTCTAAATGTTTTCTATGAAATATATTAGTAAATACGGCTGGTCCCTCTGAGGCTGAAAAATCTATGACTCTATAGTTCTGTGTTGTAAATTGAAAATAAACAAAGGTGAGAATCATACAGGGAGAAAGTTCTGTGTGAAGGAAAGGGGGTTGGGTGTAAGGATATCCAGGCTGAAGCAGAGCAGCTCCCACCCAGCCAGGTGCAGGCTGCCCCCTGCTGGCCACCCATGAGGTGGGGAGCATGTCCCCAGGAAATCCAGAGCCCTCATGATCCCCCAGGCAGCTCGACACTGGGAGTCTGTGTTTCTCCTTACTTACAGTACTACTAAAGAAAGCAGGTGGCACTTGGGACTTGCAAAGAACAAGCAAAAACTTTCAAGAAATTTAAATCACAGAGGAACTTCCTAGGTTTGCAGTGCACGGGTTACCATCTTTTGAGTTGTTTACTCCGGAAAATCGAAATCGATGACCATTTTTCTTAGTCATTGTTAAAACCATGACTTCATAAATGTATTATCCCAGTGTTATTATCTACTGCTCCCTCTACCACTGTAAAGGAACGGGGAAAAAATCTAATCTAATACATAACAGGGCTTCCATATCCTTTAGTAGACAAGATTTAGACCTGTCCTTGGTCTCTCTTCTGGGACACCTGTGCTCTGTGGGTCCTGTGGATTCCCCTGCATTCAGGATCTACCTTGAGTGTAGCATGAATTCCAGAGTAAGTGACACGACCTGCTGGAGGAAGTGGCAGTGGAGGTTTGAAACAGGAACCGAGTTAAATAGGTCTTCAATTTGACTGGCATGCTACTGAGTTGGACTGAAAAACTTAGGTAATGCCTAAGAGAAGGAGGAGGATCCAAAGTCTAGAAATTTGTTTAGTTATAAAATATTTATTTTTGTATCCCTATATTTTATGGACCACCATAACTATAAAACAGCACAGCAGTCATTCATATTTTACTGTGAATTAATATAAGTAGGGCATTTTTTTTTCTATGTGGGAAATAGAAAAATACAAGAAGCCCTTATAAGTAAGGAAGCAAAGAATAAGCAAAATAATTAATATTCATTGTGTCCTATATGTGTTGTTATGTCCATTTTACAGATCAAAACCTGAGGCTAACATTAATTTACCTATAGGCACACAGAAGTGACCAAATCACAGCTCGAAAACAGTGTTGTATGCCCTTTCCCTAAATAAAGGAGGATGGAATAGCAAAGACAAATTCTCCTGTCTTCACAATTTTGTTTAGGGCTAAATCCTACTTTTTTAAAAATTGTTTTTTATTACATTTTTAAATTTATTATGTTAACATGGATGCAAGTGTCCCTCTGAATATAACACCCTCACCCCCAACAATGTGCTCCCCATTATCTTCCCTGACCTCCTTCTGACTCCCTCCCCCCTTCCCTTTGGGCTTTGCTGTCCTGTTATCTGTATCTCTGTGTTATGTATATATAATTTCTCTAATCCGTTCACCTTCTCTGATCCCTTCCCCTCATCCCCCTTTACTCTAACAGCTGTCCCTCTGCTCCCTGTGACCCCACCTCTGACTCTATTCTGTTCCTCAGTTCATTTTGTTCATTAGATTCCACATATAAGTGAGATCTTATGATATTTGTCATTCTCTGCCTGGCTTGTTTCACTTAGCATAATAAGTCACTTAGCATGATCTCCAGGTCCATCTATGCTGTCACAAAAGATAAGATTTCCTTCTTTTTCACAGCCACGTAGTATTTCATTGTGTATATATATCACTACTTTTAAATCCACTTGTCCATTGATGCATACTTGGGCTGTTTCCAGATCTTGGCTCTTGTAAACAATGCTGTAATAAACATGGGGGTACATATCTTCTTTTGAATCATTGTTTTGGTATTCTTAGGATATATTCCTAAAAATGCGATAGCTGGGTCAAAAGGCAGTTCCATTTTAAATTTTTTGAGGAATCTCCATACTGTTTTCCACAGTGGCTACACCAGTCTGCATTCCCACCAGCAGTGCAGGAGTGTTCTCTTTTCTCCACACCCTCACCAGCATTTGTATGTTGATTTGTTAATGAGCGCCATTCTGTCAGGCAGTAAACTTTCTGATATCTCTCATAGCAATATTTTTGCCAGTATATCTCCACCGGCAAGTGAAATAAAGGACAAAATAAACAAATGGGACTATATCAAACTAAAAAAATTTTGCACAGCAAAAGACACCATGAACAAAATAAAAAGAGAACCGACACAATGGGAGAACATATTCACCAATATGTTTGATAAGGGGTTAATAACCAAAATTTATTAAAAAACTTCTAAAATTCAACACCAGGAAGATAAACTCCTACTGTTAAGGCCCAGATTTTTCACAGACCATTTCTTGCTTGCCTTCGGTGCTGCTTCTTACATCTCCCACAAGGTGGCAGCCTTTCTCCAATGACACAGCTGTCAGCAACTAAAGCGAGAGGAATCGGACAATAGAACTAAAAGTAGAAATCAGGAACCTGATACAATGTGTAAAAAGAAAAAAAAAAAAGTTCCAATCGCGATGGTACCCTAACAAAATTAAGGGTTTCAAACCCAATCATTACTTTCAAATGCAATAGCTTCCAGTTTCTCTGCTGCCTAGAAAAATTATTTCCTATTAGGTTATCTCAGAGCTCTGCTTGTTTCCACCACTTGATGGCAATAAAGACCCTTGAAATATCTAATTCTATTTTCTCTTCTGAAAGTTGGTGATTCCGTGCCAGAAGTCCGGTCGCCTATGCCTTTCTCCAGGGTTCCCAGTTCCATTCTACTCGCGCCTTCGTGCCCAGGCTGCTCTGACGGCGTGTTAGGCACATCGCCTCTGAGCCGTCACTGGCAGCGAGTGTGAGGACGCACAGACTCACACTTTCTCTGTGGTTTGTCTGATGTTTAGTAACTTTCCACCTGGAACCCCTCCCTCCAAAATTAACTAAGCCTTCTCTGGTTCTCCTTCAAGTAACTTCTGAATGATCAACTCCTTCCTGTTCGGCGTATCACGCCGACACCTGCAGTGCCCAGGATCCCTCGTTACCCACCGTTACACACAGGGCTTGAGACACAGACACTGAGAAGTTGTGCTCCTGATTCATTCCATCTAGTGGCACAAGCAGCCCCCAGACAGCTCCTCGAAGCTGAGACTGTGTCTTGCGTGATCTTTTTGAAGCCAGATTTAAGCTTTTGCCCAAGAGCCTGGCACAATTCACTCCAGGAGGGCTTATTGAAAGAATGGATCATTGTGAAACTGTGAGTTCCTTTGCTTTGGTGACACTGATGAGAAATTTCTTGAGAAAGGGACACCGTCTAGACCTCTGCTTTAACATAGGCCTACAGCTGGCCCTGGTGACCCTTGAAGATGGTGACAGGAGGGGAGAGTTCATGTCACCTAGGAGAAGAGGAGAATTAGGGAGCGAGGGTTGAGGACTGGGAGAGGAGCAAGGTGTCCTGACTTGCGTCCAAGACACAATGCTTGGTGGCGTTTACAGTAGCGGTGACGGCCCCCACTGAACCTTCGTCTCTCTGGGCCAGTGCGCCTCCAGGGTCAGCAGTTGGCAGCGTGCCTGCTGTGGAATTGCTTTTCCTGAATGGGTTAAATTATACAATACCTCAAGATGCCATCACCTTGGCCTTTTTTGCAATAACTTCTTGGCTGAACGATGTGGGGAAGAAACAATGAGCAGGAGGATTTCGGAAGGTCACCCAGGAAATGGAGGGAAGGCGAGAAGCTGGCACCTCAGGGGTGTGGCCGAGGGAAGCCGAAGCGAAGGCGTCTGCCGCACTCGCAGAAGACAGAAGTAAAAGCATGGATGCGAGCCATCCGCAGAGAAAGAAAATGTCCTAAGATCATTTCCATCTCTGCACTTTTTCCCCTTGTAGTTCAGGGTGTGCTGTTTCTTTCACCTGTCGTGTTACTGCGCTGATCATATCTCTGTGCCAGATGAAGCAATGACTTCTTGGCCTTCACATCACACACAGCGGGTGTTTGTAGACAGCGTATCATTAGTCATTGCTGGCTAGCTCTTCTTTCATGTCTCCACATAAATGAGTCCGCCCACGCCCTCAGTCATGTCTGTCCTTACTCTCTGATCTTCTTCCAGTGTTTCTCTCTCCTTTTAGGCCCCAGAGCACCTCCCTGATAGTTTATTGTCTTGGGTAAAACACCGGAAGTACCCAGGAGAAAAACAGCTCCAAAATTGGGAACAGAAAAAAAAGAAACCTCATTATTAAACACCTTATTTGTGTAAAATGTTCAACAAACTATTTTTGAAGGTCTTGAGAGAGAGGGAGCACCCCTTTAAATGTTGTGTCCTGGGTGCCTGACTGGCCGAGCCCTCGTCCTGGCCCTGTGTGGGTGGTGACGCAGCCATGGATAACTGAGACAAGCGTCTTCTTGATTTGGCTCCTAGACAGTTTTTTTCTGGACAATCAGTGTCTGCGCCCTGGCCACCATTCCCTTCACCTCCCTGCTGAGCTCTGTGACACATGTCCAGGTCGCTGGGTCCTTTGACCTGTTTCCCTGTACTTCAGTGCCAGCTGACAGGCACCAGGGCCAGGCACCTCCCCAAAGCTTTACGGCAAATTAAGCAGTGTGCTCAGGCCGTGGCCGGTTGGCTCAGCGGTAGAGCGTCGGCCTGGCATGCGGAGGACCAGGGTTTGAATCCCGGCCAGGGCACATAGGAGAAGCACCCATTTGCTTCTCCACCCCCCTCCTTCCTCTCTGTCTCTCTCTTCCCCTCCCGCAGCCAAGGCTCCATTGGAGCAGAGATGGCCCGGGCGCTGGGGATGGCTCCTTGGCCTCTGCCCCAGCCGCTAGAGTGGCTCTGGTCGCGGCAGAGCGACGCCCTGGAGGGGCAGAGCATCGCCCCCTGGTGGGCAGAGCGTCGCCCCTGGTGGGTGTGCCAGGTGGATCCTGGTCAGGCGCATGCGGGAGTCTGTCTGACTGTCTCTCCCCGTTTCCAGCTTCAGAAAAATACAAAAAAAAAAAAAAAAAAAAAGAAGAAGAAGAAGTGTGCTCATACAAAACGTCCTGTTCAGACAAAGTCAGTGATGTCCGGCTAGGCCAAGAGATTCTTGACCTTGGATATTGAATCAGGAAATGTGGAGAAAACCTATCAGAGAACTCAAGTAATAATTCATTAACTCCTGCCTATACGATCCCCCGAGCACCCTTGAACACTGAATCACCTTCCAGAACACACCTGCATGAAGCATTGATATACTACAGCTTTTCCTCTTAGATTTTCTTGTGCCTCCTGACCGTCTTGAGCTAGCCTGCTGGATTTTTGCTGCTTGGTACCACGAAAACCCACCAGCCTAGCTTTTTAGCCTCTTCCTCTTTATGCTCTATCTACCTTTTATGTGGCATTATACTACGTCTCTTGGCTAAGCAGACATCATTTGTCATCCCTTTGCCCAGTTAGTTGGGTTTGGTTTTGTTTCGTTTTGCTAGAAGGCCCTCCTTTCCATGTCTCAGCGAGAGGACATTGTTGGTGCAGAACCAGATTGCCTTAACCATTCCTGATCCTTTAACCACACCTTGAACCTTTCCTCCAACTTCTCCGTGCTCGGCCGCTCAAGGCTCACACTGGTGCCTGGGACCCCAGGACTGCTCTGGAGACGCCCAGCCCATGCCCGTCCCCTGGTCTTCCATCAGGGTGGCCCAGAGCCAGGGACAGACTGGTGCAGGAGTCCGTGCCTGGGACCCCAGGACTGCTCTGGAGACGCCCAGCTCACGCCCGCTCTCCTAGTCTTCCATCAGGGTGGCCCAGAGCCAGGGACAGACTGGAGTCCTCAAGCCCAGCTCTTTTGCCTCAAGGGGCACAAACTCTGAGGTGTAATTCATGCTCCATGGGATCAGGGACTGGGTTGAACCAGGGACTTCACCAGAAATTACATTTCTGCTTGGCTTCGTCCCATCCCTTCACGATATCACTAATCCCCTCACTGGGTTCTCCTGGAAGCACTCCCCTAGCGTGGATCCTCTCACAAAACTCACACCTGTGCTTCTAAGTTATGCTTAATTAGCCTTCTGTGAAGTGTCCCTGACCACCTAGGGAGAGAGAAACAATCACTCCCTCTGTGCCACTGCTGACTTTTAGAGCAACTTCAATGGTTGTATTGAAATATTAATATTTATAAGACATCTAACTGTCCATCTTACTGGTCAGTATGCATTTTGAAGGCAGGGGTGCGTTGCTGTTATCCATTGGTTTTTTTTTTTTTGTTTTTTGTTTTTTTTTTTTACAGGGGCAGAGATAGACAGGGACGGAGAGAGATGAGAAGCATCAATCATCAGTTTCTCGTTGCGTGTTGCGACTTCTTAGTTGTTCATTGATTGCTTTCTCACATGTGCCCTGACCGTGGGCCTTCAGCAGACTGAGTAACCCCTTGCTGGAGCCAGCGACCTTGGGTCTAAGCTGGTGAGCTCTTTGCTCAAGCCAGATGAGCCCGCGCTCAAGCTGGCCACCTCAGGGTCTTGAACCTGGGTCCTTCCGCATCCCAGTCCGACGCTCTATCCACTGCGCCACCACCTGGTCAGGCTCCATTGGTTGTTATTACAACCATTAAGAACACAGTATATATATTTGTGGACTAGAAAATTCTTTATATTGACTTGAAATCTTCCTTCTTGTAATTTTCACTTTTTTACCCTAATCCCTCCCTTTTATACAATAGAGTCAGCCGCCCTCAGATGGTTATTTCCCACCAAGTCTTCCCTTCAAGCTTAACAACTCTGGGTCCAGCCAGTCTCACATGACTGTGATTCCTAAAACTTCACTATCCTATTACCATCGCGATGCTCCTGAGTTTGTCAATATCCATCTTTAAGTCTGGCGCTCAGACTAAACAGAAACAATGAAATAAAAGAAAATGTGGTTTAGCAGCCCTATTGACTATAGACTTCTAGTTTCCCTCCATCTGAACACAGAATTTTTCTTAATGAGTAGAGACAGCTGGTAAAAACACCTGTATGATGTCCCACTATCGGTCCAGTGGAGAGACCAAGGTAAAATCACAAGGGTCTTTTACGTGAACTATTCTTCCACCTGAATTTCCAAAATGAGTTTTAAACCTAACAACAGTCTGTCAAATTTCACCTGATGTGGTTTAATTTATTATTGCATCTAAACAAAAATTTTCTGAATACTGATACCACATTGCTTTTGTGAACTTTTCAGTCTTCATGCTGGCCCATGATAAGAATAAGAGCAAGACCAGAACAGAGTCGGAATGCTGTCATTCCATGATAAACCCATATCCAGGCAGACAGGGACTTATTAACACATAGTCTGTGGGAACCAGTGCTCAGCAAGCTATGAGCTCTGAATTTTCCTGTGCTGTGATCCAGTCTGAATATGTCTGTCAATGGGATGACATAAATACTTATTTTTAAAATGGTCAAAATCAAGTTTTAACCTGTCTTTGGTATCTTCCTAATCTACAAGGTAAAATTACATAGAAATTAAGAGCATGACTTTTAGAGTCTGACACAGATAAATGTGGGTTGTACCACTTACTAGTTCAGTGACTTGTTAAACAAGTCGCCAACATCCCTGTTCTCATGGTTTCTCTACCTCTTAAATAAAAATAAAAGGGGTTTTGTTTCACAGGATAGTTGTAAGTAAATGAGTTTATTTCTGTTGAGAGTTTAATAGAGAACCTACTATGTAGCAGTAATAAATTCAATATGTGTTATGACAAAATAACGGACATGTTGGGGAGGAGGTTGCTGATTTAAGGGGGATCAATCAGAAGGCTTCACTGGGAAGACATCTCAGAAGAGCTGATGAAGAAAGGAAATGAGTTGTGGGCTGTCTGGGGAAGAATGTTCCAGACCAATGGATGGGTTAGGACGTGGCTTGGTGTGCACACACGAGAGAGGAGAGTGAGACTGGCCCTGAATGAGGAAGGGGGGGAGGGCAGGAGGTGAGGCTGAAAGGCAGCAAGGTTAGATCTCACAGGCCCTCACATTTCACTTTGAGTGAGATGAGAAACCATTATATTGTGGACAAGTCCTGCCAGGGGTGAGGACAATGGAGATGCAAAGACCCGACTCTGAGGACCAGGTTCAGTGACGCAGATCCACTTTATCCAGGAAGTAAGCTAGCTTATATAAATGGCTTCAGCCTATAGGATGTTACAGCGTGTTCCTCAAAGCCAATGGCTGAAAAAATCAGGGAGCTGCGTGGTTGGTGCTGAGTCACTTCCTTATAGCAGGTGAGCTCCCTTCCTGAGTGTGCCCAGGAGGGTTCTGGGAGCTGGAATATTCTCACAGCATTGCATCAGCCACAGCTGCTAGGAATGCACGCTGCACTCCTCCACCCACATCTCTCCCTTCTCTTTTAATTAAGGCCAGTTGGACTTGATGAATGACAGCTTGCTGTTGTTGTAGCTTCTGAATGCTACATATTATGCAATGGAACCCTAGTAGAACTAAAACATCTATAATACCTATTATGCTATATGCTAATAGATTAGCTGGATTAAACAATGAGGCAAGCTTCTATAATGTTTGACTAATTAGGAAGAACTGGGGTCTTAAACAGGGGATTCCTCCTAGGGGTTGGGATGTCATTTCCCTCCCATTGTGTTACAGAGACCTTCTAGGTGCTGTTAAACACAGTTCCATTTTGATTGTAAAAAATGGACGTAGGTCAATGTACACCCCCTTCCCACAAAGGTCCCAGTGTCCAAACATGAAACGGATGGCTTGCCATGGGCTGCATACTGCATAGAGTTGCAAGGCACATTGCATAAATTACAACACCATGACAAATCATACAATTTCAACAATTACAAAGGTACATTTCACCAGTCTCTGAGCACTTTTCCAAAAGCACAAAATGTCCTTGGCCTTCTTTCTAGCCATGGGAAAAGCTTCCCAGGGCAGGGGAAGGGTCTTCAGCAAAGTCACCTCCACCCCCATCAGATTATTTCACATTGCCCAAAATCCATAAGTCCATCCAAGAAAGGAGCCAGTGCCCACTCCGGTCGTAGTCCAGGAAATAAGTCCATGCACATGAGGACTCAGCCACCCCCCTCATCCCTGCTGTCCTGGCAGGTCTTACACTGTCCCAAAGAGAAGCACGTGGCAATGGCAGTCAGCATTTCCATCTCTGCTCCAGAAAGCATGATGGCATTCACCCTTATGTCCCAAAATGTCAGCTCCTCTGAAAGAGGACCCGGATACTTGGGCCCGAGCTCTCCGACACATTTGTTCGGCCGAGGTGCATGGGGGGCAAACCTTCCCTCTTGGCCTCACTCCTACCTTATTGGCAATACACGCCTGCTTGACCAGTGCTCCTGCTGGGGACCCTCGCTGGTCCCTAAGGTCCTACAGGCTAGTCCTCTTTCAGAGGAGTGACATTTTGTCAGCTGACATACATGAGTTTGCTGACATACATAGGTTCAGCCTATAGGGTGTTACAGTGTGTTCCTAAAAGCCAATGGCTGAAAAGATCAGGGAGCTGTGTGGTTGGCACTAAGTCACTTCCTGATAGCAGGCGAGCTCCCTTCCTGGGTATGCTGAGGAGGGTTCTGGGAGCTGGAGTATTCTCACAGCATTGCATCAGCCACAGCTGCTAGGAATGTCAGCGAACCCATCAGCGGCTTAGCAGGCACTCCCTGCTGTTCCAGCGGCCACTCAGCGATGCAAGCCTGGCTTCCAGTCATCCACCTGATGCAGCTGCCACCGTTTACCTTCTGGAGTCTGCAAATCGCAACTCTGGCCCAATTCTCCTCATCCTCCAAAGATGAACTGAAAACACCAGCTTGTGCTGCCGGGCTCGAGCCCCGGGCTGCCACTGCCTGTGTCTGGGAGTCAGTGGTTACTATAGCACACATAAGCAAGAACAGAGCACCAGGGCCTGGGAGCCATCAGGGGCAATTCTCTGGGCCCGCCCTGCCAAAGCCTCCACATCCCCCCAGGTGATGGGGCGCTCATGCCAGCAGCAAGGTCTTCTTCTGGAGCTCTGAGGACCTCTTCCCCTCAGGCATAGTTGGTGTGGAGAAGGCCAGGGCTGTGGCTTTGGACGGGTGAAGACTGAACCATTTAGTGGGTGCCCAAGAAACCCTGTCAAGCAGGTTGGGGGGTTCCTGGGATCCAAATTGGCTGAAAAACACAAACATAACCTCTCCCTTGCGTTAGAAGAGGGTGTAATCCCTGCCACTGTGCCATGGCTGGGTCCTTCCAGCGTCATTTCAGAGAGAGGGGCAGGGGAGAGAGAAAGCGAGAGATACAGAAAAATAGACAAGACAGACAGACAGAAAGAAAAAAGACACATGGGGGCGTATAGGCTGGCCCATGGTCTTCAGCAGGAACATGTATTGGAGAAAATGGCGTCTGAGAGGCTGGGGTGGGGCAATGAGCCCTGGCAGGAAATGCAGAAGTAGTGACTTCCGCTTTTTCCGGCTGCAGAGCTGATGGCACAGTTAGCAATTCTGTTGGTTTTGTTTCTGCGTGCTGAGCCGCAATTTTGTCAAACTCAGAGGCTAAACTACTTTTCTCCTAAGTGGATAAGGGCGAAAGGAAAACTCTCCCAGTTTCATACCTATTCAGTGCAGTTCGATGTGGGCTCACGCACAGATTTTTTAGGGCTCCTTAGGTAGCTATCCTGTATAGCCTCTACAGACTCATCACTGACTGATGGCCTACCAGAACGGGGTTTCTCCACCAAACTGCCGGTTTCCTTCAACTGCTTATCTCACCCAGTAATGTTATTCCTATGTGGTGGCGCTTCGTTATAAATGCGCCAATATTCACATTGCACTTTGGTCACGGATTTGAATTTAGCGAGCCACAGAACACACTGAACTTTCTTCTGTACTGTCCACATCTTGACTGGCATGGCCGTGGGCTGCTCTGCTGTATATATGGTGTTACATCATCATCTGCACACGCACACATGCTGCCACATCATCCTACAGAAATTGGGAGGGTTTTCCTTTTATTTGATGCAGATTTCACATTTCTATCATCTTTTGTTGCTTTCTTGTGACTGGTCAAAAGTGCACCATGACTTTATGGACACACTGTATATATTTGAATAATCTACAGGACTTCTAATGTGTAATGAAAGAAAAAAACAATCAAGAATGAAGTCAAGTGATTTGGCCTCAGCAATCAGAGGACTGAAGTGATGTTTACTGAAATGGGAAGAGGCAGAGATTGGTGAAGTACATCAGTCATTGCAGGCCAGGTCATGCTGTTTGGACCCCCAGGGTCCACTGTGCTAACTCACAAAAACTTCTTTTTCACTCTTAGTACCTGTCAGTTGCCAGTTGACAGGGAGCTCTGCTTAGAGTATTCGCTCAGGGACCCAGGGGGACTGAGACTTCATCGTGACACACTTCTGCCATCACCACAGCAGTCGGAAGGGAGGATGTGAAGTCACTTCCACTCACACTTCCTCAGACAAAGCAATCATGGAGCTCTGCCTAATTTCAAAGGGGACGGTGGGAAGTGCAATCCCATCACATCCTGGAAATCAGAGAGCTAGAAATTGTGGTGACTAGCACCAACGACTACCCCAGTGGGAAAATCGGCAGTTTTCTGTTTCTCCTTATTGGACAAGACCGTCCAAGTGGAGGTGTAGTGTACAAGTCTGAAGTCCAGTGTACCACAGTAAGGGGTGGATCCAGGCTTGTGGGACCCAGGGTTTATATCATTTTAGGGGAAGGTCCTTTAAGATAAAGAATTTAAGACAATAGAAAGCTAGGTACAGTATCTGAGACAAGGTTGTTGTGCAAAGGAGAGGCCCCAAAGTTTAAGCTTGGTAAGCTTTAATGTGGCTCCACTTTTGGGCAAGACTTAGAGCTATCAGTGGGGAAATCACCAGGTAGTAGAGGATTTTAAAGTAATAGGACTGAATGAAGTAATCTATGAAGTGAATATAAATAAAGGAGTCCCTGAACCCTAGTGAGATGCGGTGTTTTGAGACTGAGAAGCAGCCAGAGAGATAGATTCACTAACAAAATCATGTCCCTTCTCCTTATGTTTCCTTTGTGCTTGCTCTCTGACAGGCTGCTATTTATTTTTATTACATCTCTTTTATTGAACGACTGCAGGATGGAAAGTCTCCGATCATTGGACTCTGAACACCTGCCTTCAGAAACTGGGGGCAGTAGCATCAGGTTAGGTCAGTTCAAAGGGACATCCTGCATAGCACCAGCCATAGAAGGAGATAGAATTGACTACTGGTCAAGAGATCAACCAACTCTCAACTTCTAGCTCTGTCATCAGTTTATTCAATCACTAGCTCAGGTCACATAAATTCTCTGGACCTTAGTGTATACTTCTATGAATGAGGGAGTATATTTTCCCCCAGAGTCCTTTCTGACTCTACATTGGACTCCCATATTTCGTCTCACCATGCACTAGGCCTCAGCACCAGATCACGTCAGTTCCCACCATATATATATTTCATTGCCTTCACTGATTTGTGTAAACATTTCAAGTTCCCTATTCATTTTACACTGGTTAAGCTATAATACAATTGAAGGTAATAAATAAATGAAATGTGAAACCTAAAAAGAATGTTTGACAATAAAATGGAATGATGATAGTTGTTGGAGTTCAAGGTCAAGTGTGGGAAGTAGCATCTAAGTTCCTTCATAAACCTCTCTGTTAGAAAGATTTAATTGATGGCAGATGTCAGCTAATAAATAATTTCATCTTGAAAGAGACAGTTTCCTAGGACTGTCGTAACAAGGAAACACAAACTGTGTAGCTTACACAGTGGAAATGCACCGTCTTCAAGGTGCAGAGGCTGGAAATCCGAGGGAAGGAGTGGGCACTCAGGGAGTCCCTGGGGACTACTCTCACAGCTCTCGGCTCCTGTCCCCTCCCTGGCCCATTGCAGCGCAGTGCCAGCTTCTCAGGGCATTTTCTCCATGAGCAGGTCTGCCTGTGTCCACATTTCCCTGCATAAGAATGCCAGTAGTATTGTTTTAGTGCCCATACTATTGTAATTACCTCCCTTTAACTTGGTTGTCTCTGTAAAGATTCTTTCTCCAAATAAGGTCAAATTATGAAGTTCTAGGGCTAGGACTCCTGCATATCTTTTTTTTTTGGGGGGGGGGGGACAACTCAGCCCATACCATAGACCTACTTAGAACTGCTACTTCCCAGCTCCAGTTTCTCTTCATTCTCCGGGGTGTGTACACACTCAGTCACCTCCACCCTGGCCTTTCACTTGTCTTCTTAACATCTTACAAACCCATGCCCTCTGCTCCATCCTCCAGTTTTGGCTCAGATCTTCCAGATTTATTGTCTGGTCTAACACAAGAATCTTCTACCCAGTTCCTCTAAGTGATCACAGTATTAGTCATCTCCCCCCAACCACCCCCACACCAATCCACCATCCACTGAGCAGCTATTATCCTGCTAGAACACAGCCCGGTCTTGCTGAAACTCCGTCAGTGGCCCCACAGAGACTTTTAGTGTTAAGTTGTATTTCCCAGCACAGGGGCTCAGCCTCAACCCTAACTCAGCCATCACAAGCACGAGGTGGTTCTTTGAAGAAAGCATGTTGTCTGTACCCTTTGGCAGGGCTGCTGCCGGCGGATCAAGAGCCTCTGTGCCAATTAGGAAAAGATGCCTAATCAAGGAGGATGAATCACAAGAAAGCACCCCTTCCTTAGGGGTGCAGGCTCCACAGACAGCTCAGTGAGGGCGGGATGGGTTTCAGTCCCCAGCCATCTCCCTCCGTCAGGGCGGGACAACCGCGTGCATCCGTGCATGGCTGTCCAGCTGGTACCCACAGGCAGAAGGAGCTCCCCAGGCAAACATTCATAACAATCTCAGGTTTGCATCTACCATGAAAAGTTCTCTGATCACCCAAGCTGATTAGCTAAGAAGAGAGGATTTAATGAGAGCACCGAGGAGAGACCTATTCACAACACCTGTTGCTCTGTAAGAGGGATTTCCTCAAAAGGTGAGAGTCTTCAATGTAGGTGCTGGGTCTTATACCTCAGATTCTCTGGCATTCTGCACAGTGTGTAGCTATTATAAGTACTCAGTAAACCTCAGGTGAGATTTCCCCATTTTTCTCTTGACAGTTAGAGAATTGATGAATTCAAAGGTCCTGGAATGGCTGAAAACACCATGAGTAACTGAGGGCTAGGAGCCTGGGCAGAACCTGCTCAGCACCAGAGAACAGGCCTAGATAGTGGCTCTCGGACCAGGCCTATCACCAACCGGTTTGATGGCTAAATGAATCAATCACTTTAAAGCCCTATATTTTATACGAAGGCTTTACAAGGTCTTCTTGTTTCCATATTTCTTCTCTTGCTACCTAAATTTCTAAAATTTTACTGTAATAAATGCTCTAGAAAGCTAGCATGAAATGATTCTCAATCAATCACATAATGGCATGAATTAAAATTTTAAAACTTTGAATTGCTAGCTAAGGTCCATAGATCCTGAAGGAAGAGATGTCTTGATTTGGAGATGTGAGAGGATACAGAGCATGGCAAGGGGTAGGAAGGGAGCTGAGCACCTACCGTCTGGACTGGGAGCAGCGTTATCCATCCTGGCGGAGCTGAGTGACTGCTTTTCATCCCCCATCCCCCTGCAGGTGTGGGGCCCTCTGATCTTCCCGGGCCTGGGCCTGGGCCCGTTCCAAGCAAGGGTAATTGATAGAAATCGTCAGGCAAAGGAAAGAGAGACTCTGGGCACTATAGCACCTGGGAATTGTGCTGAACAAGGAGACCAATCTTAGCAGTAACAACACTGTCTTCATTCCCTCTGTCTCTGCTAGAACCAATAGGTCAACTGAGGAGAAAGTGGCTGGGAATTAAAGGGCCAACAGCCTATACCTAGGCCTGGATAAGCGCAGGGTAAAATTCCCTTTAGGGCTGTTCCATCTTGACAGAATCGGGACTAAAAAAATAACTTAAGGAGGGGAGGAGACCTGCTGGCAGCATACTCTGAACTTTCTGAACACAAGAAATTGTATTGGTAAGAATTTTTTGGAAATAGCCCTGCACCCTCCCCTCCTTTCCCATTTGTGCCTGGTCATCATAGCAGGGATGGGTTTACCTCTGAGTCAGGAGAGTACCCTAAAGAAAAGAAAGCAGTTTACAATTCCTGAGTCTCTGGGGGGACATTTAAGAACCGCTCGAGTTCTCCGTATGTTCTGTTTAAGTCTGAACTGGCTGGGAGAGCGAGTACCCAGTCAGCTCCTCCAGGCCCTGCACCAAGGCCTCGCTCATTTTTGAACAGGTGGTGAAGTATTCATGAGAACTATCATCAAGTTTTATATAATTCATTTTATGGAGATAGTTCAGTAAGTTACTGTCATTGCAAATAATCCTCCTAGTTATCTAGTTGTAGTCACTTACCTAATAGCTATTTATATAGCGAATAGCTTGTCATTTCCCAAGAGAATGAATTTTCTAATTTCACTGGTGTTTTATAAGATTTTAAATGAAATTGAGAATTTCAGAAACCCTCAGACTGCTAAGGTCACATCTCTCCTTAAACTCTCCCACATGGCAAAGAGCTTTGTTATATACACATCCTTCTACGTTCTTCTACCTCTTCTGAGTTCTTGTTTGTCTTTTTCTTCCTTTGAACTTTTCCTTTTCGAGTAGGCTTCAGGGAGCACGTGTAGCCCACGGAAAGAAGGCTCCAGCCCCGGAACTGAGCATGCCTGTCAAGGACTTTGTTAGCAGGCATTCAGTCGGCAGGACCGCTGTCCGCTGTCCGGGCCGCCTTGCGAGCAGTTCCCACTCCATCCAAGGAATGAAGGTTGACAGAAGGCAGAAGGGGACTCTGATCATCACTTCTCTGAGTCTTGGTCTTTTATGCCAAATAGTGACTCATTTATAAATGACTGGGTATGAACAGACACTTTAAATGTGATTCTATCTATATAAATAAGAGCAATTACAAAAGCCTGCAATGGCAAAGATGTCGTCTACACACATAGTTATTTTTGTAGTCTTTGGAAGCTGCTTTCTTAATCTAGTCCCTTTGAAATCATCCAGCTGGCCTTGCACAGAAGGCGTGCTCTGCTTTTGGTCTGAGGAGCAATGGTTACTACACAGGGTACAACTGGAGGAGTGGGCTATGAGCCTTTATCATTTGTCTCTTATGTAGTAGCAACCACCCTGTTATCCCTTCCCTCTTCAAACACAATGAAGCTAAACACAAAAGAGCCAGGCAGGAAGAAGAGGAGGTTGGAAGCACAGGTGTAGGATGCTGTATTTATTTGCTAATTCACCTTTCAGTCCAGAAGCTGAGAAATTGCTTTCCCAAACCACAGACTCTTCTATTTTTTAAGACTTTATCCATTTTAGAGAGAAGAGAGAGAGAAAGAGAGAGAAGGCAGGAGAGAAGCAGGAACCATCAACTTCCATATGTGCCTCGACCAGGCAAGCCCGGGGTTTCAAACTGGCAACCTCAGCATTCCAGGTTGACGCTTTATCCACTGCGCCACCACAGGTCAGGCCACCATAGACTCTTAGACCCCATTCCACCTCACTTCACCCAGACCCACTACTTGCAGATGAGGACACTGAGGTGAGAAAGATGGGGATACTGCCCTAGAGCCCCAGAGTGAGGGGTGAGTGAGGTATAGCCTTTAGTTGTCATAGTCCACATCTAATAACCTCATCATGTGTATTTCTGACTTATCCATGACCTCAAGTAACACTGATCCCACTTTATTATTTTAATGATGGATTTTTTTATATTATCTTAGAAGACAGATTTCTTGTCATGATTATCCATACTAATAAACATGTAATTAAAAAGTGCCAATAAGTACTAATAGTTAAGAGCATTACCAACCTTAGATTTCCAATAGCACCATCCATAGAAATTAATCAGTATCACTTAAATTTATCCTCATTTCCAAAATCCAGATATTTTGGGGGACATTTGATATTTATTCACCTCCAAATAAAGCAAAAACCTGTGTCTCTCCTATAATCAGACTGACAACAGGCTGGCTCATAAATTTAATATACATTACTGAGTATACATGCACTCCCCACATAACTCACCGGCACTTTGGAGGATTTATAATTGCATTGCAAAAAAATTAACAATGCCCATGGGCCTCCAAACAGTGATTCCCAAACCAAGTTAAATAACACAGTCTGCTGAACTTACTGCCCCACGATGATTCACCCAGAGAAAGAGGATTTCACACTAACTTTCTTTTTCTATTTTCTCCAAGCAGCGTTAAGTGGAGGAAGGGAAAGAAAGCAAACTTGGTTTCACAGTAGAGCACCCACTGGTTTGGCACCCTTCTCTTGTTTAAGAAGTATCAGTTCCTGTCTTCTTCTTTAATTCCTGGAGTGATGATGTCTACAGATCATGACTTCGAAGTTCTAAAATTTTGGATTATGTACACATGTAAATTTAAGTTTGCTAACAGCTAACAGTATTCTAAGACAGGTGCTGCTTGGCTTAGTGGATGGAGCTTTGGCCTGGCGTGCAGATGTCCTGGGTTAAATCTCCAGTCAGGGCTCACATGAGAAATGACCATCTGCTTCTCTTCCCCTCCCTCTCCCCCTTCTCTCCCTCTCCCCAGTGGTGGGATTCAGCAGGTTCGCAGTGGTTTGGCAGAGCCAATACCTAATTTTTTTGTTGAGTTTGGCAAACCAGTTGTTAAAAATGACACTTGTAATCAGGGTTCTCTCTGAGGTGGGAGCCTGGGCAGCCGCCCAATGTGGAAATCACAAATTGACATTCCTTACTCTTTTTCAATGTTCATCTGCACAACAGTGTATTCTAAGCGCCCGTAGTAATGTTCATTCCGTCCGTGTCCATAGGTGAAAAAAAAATTGCCATGAGGACGCCAATCAGGAAGCAATATGGAAATATCTTTAGCAGTTTTATTGGATTTTGTCAGGTATTACTTAATATTATTTTCATTAATATTTTAAAATTCTTATAATCTAGTTTTGTGTACCTCTTTTATTGTTCTTATTTAAGTATTAAATGCATGAAATAATAAACTACCTTTCGGTATATCGTGTTTTTATACTTAAGACGGTCATGAGGACAGAGAACCGGTTGTTAAATTATTTAAATCCCACCACTGTCTCCTCCCCGCTCGCAGCCAGTAGTTCAATTGGTTCCGGGGTCAGCCCCGAACACTCAGGTGGTTTGAGTGTCAGCCCCAGACAGGGGTTGCTGGTGGATCCTGGATGGGGCACATGTGGGATTGTCTGTTTCCACTACTCTCACTTAAAAAAAAATTCTAAGACAACTGCCGCATACTGTCCAATACTCACCCACATTTGAGTGTTTCCTCTCTTATTAGATGGAATCTTAAGAGAAATGAAGCTGGGTTTCAGGCTGGCGGGGTGGAGTGTAAGTCTGCTACAGGTTACCAGTACTCAAAAAGGAATTAGCTATCTGGGAATTTCCTCATTACAATCAAGTAAAAACAAACAAACAAAAGCCCTTTAAGAAGAGTTGATTCTTAGGCAAAATTATTGCATTGTTTTCTTGGCATGGAGCCAGCTTTATGTGCTTCTTTTGAATGACAGGTCCCTAACCTGTAAGGTTTGGATGCAGAAACCACAAAACCCAACCTCTCTTTTGTTAGCATTTAACAGCGTCAAGTGATCTTGATTTCATCAAGCAGTCTTGAGGCAATAACCTGATCATTCATACTCAGAAAGAAAAGCTTTGGCTTGAATTATCCAGAAAGTGCTCCTATTAGAAAAGTGCCCATTTACTATTAAACCCCTAGAAGCCCAAGTTTGACAGAAGTGCTTCCTTTTAAAATGTCTTAAGGGTTAGGTTAATGGAGTTGCTATCAGAATATCTTCAAGTTCTATACATTTTAGCTAATAGTTTCCAGGTCACTAACCACATTTTTCTTCCTTAGAAACTGAATTCAAGAATCACTTTGAACCCTTAGCTCCGAGAGAAAATTAGCGTAACCCTCTTTTCTATTCCAGTTGTGCGCTCCCCGTCAGAATAGTCAGCTGCGTTTGGAATAGAGGCAGGCACTGTCTTTTGTTGAGACAGGCCACAGGGTAAACAAAATGCACCCAAGCAGAAGGTAGAGAATGCTCATCATTCCAACGGTGGGGGTGGGGGTGGGGGGACTGTGCTTTCTTGAGACTCTAAGTGCAGGAGGATATGGACAGCCATCAGGAAAAGAAAGAAATCAAAATGAGCTAGAAGTACAAGAGAAGTGAGGAAATGGGCCAGGGCTGCCAGAGCCAGGCTAGGGAGAGGAGAAGCTGAGAACCTTCAAGGACCAAGGCAAGACAACCTGTCTTTAATGACGGTCTTTATTAGATGAAAGGCCACCCCGGGGAGATCTGTGTCCTCAAAAACAAGGGACATTTCAACTAGCGAAAGGTGCACTCTTCTTCCTCTACTGAACCCAGCATGTTCTGAGGCTTCCTCCAGGCTTCAACTCCAGGCACGGCACGCGGGGACAGACCACAGCCTCAGGGGCATTCCAGCACTGACACTGACATGCCCACTGCTGTTTATGCCCCTGTTCACCCAGGCTCCCAGACAGCCATCGGAGTGATAAATGCATCTGTAAGCTGCCGGGGTGGCCTCATCCACACACAGCGCTAATAGGACAGAGAGTAGATGATTTCCACAGACAAGTTCAGACATGGTTTAAACCACTGGCTTATCTGGACATTAAAACAAGAGGCTAGCTGTGAGGATGGATAACTCTGACAGCCCCAGAATCACATTTTTTTTTTTTTTTAGGCCTAATAACACTGTAGGAAATTCTTTCAGTAGTCACATTTATACATCTCATGCTGCAAAAGAGACCTAGAATCCTAGTTTGCTAGCATTTTTGCAAACTCATTGTAATGCCCAAGATAACAAGTTAGATCAGCAGTCAGCAAACTTTCTGCAAAGATCCAGAGAGTAAATGTTTGAGACCTGGCAAGCCGGCCATCCAGTGTGTCGCAACTCCAGGACTCAGTAGCAGGAAGCAGCCACAAGAAAATACATAAACCAATAAGTGTGGCCGTGTTCCAATAAAACTTTATTTAGGGACCCTGAAGTTTATGAGTTTCATATAATTTTTATATATTATGAAATATGACTTTCCTTTTGATTTTTTTTAACCATTGTTACTCTATGGTCTGTGGGAAACAGGCAGATTTGGCCCCCAGCCCATAGCTTGCTGACCGCTGATGTAAATGGTTCAAAGATAAACATTGCTGCTGTCACGGCAACCACCACAGGGCTACGACTTCAGGGACAGGAGGTGCAGGGGAAAGGAGGCAGCATTTTGGGGTGTCCTGCTGCTCAAAGCCAATTCTAGGACCAGCAGCATCAGTACCCCCTGGGCTCTTCCTCAGATCTGCAGGATCCCAATCTGCGTGGAAGGTAGGTCTGCAGGTTATTGGCAAGTTTGAAGGTTGTGCTGAGGTGTGAGAAGCCTTGAAAGTGTGGTGTGAGGCACGGGCTCTGGAATTAGAAGGCTTAGTTTGACTCACTGGACCTCTCATTAGCTACGTGGCCCTGAACAAACCATGGTTATTATTAATGTGTCTGTTTCCACACCTAAAAAGTGGGATGATAATCTACACTGAACACTTAGTGCCTAGCAAGTAATGTTTATTAAATGCTTACTATAATTTGTTTTCATAAAATTCATACCTACACACAGACTCCTAAAGGTCACTTCCTAAGGACACACACGTTCTTAGCCAATCACTGGAGTTGAACTTCTGCAACTACAGCCCACCCCCCACCCAACAGTCCGACCCATAAAGAAAAGAAAGACGCCACAACTCCTGGCTGCAGAGTGTGAAATATATTGATGGCTATAAAGGGACAACTTGGAGACATTTCAGGTCTGCTGGGATGGCGTGCAGCATACATACATGCTCTGTTTTTGGAAACCATGTCGTTAAAGTTTTCAAATACATCTGTTTTGAACACGATGTTTTGTTTTTTTTCATTAGCACGGTTTACTACTCTACAGCTTCTCCTAGAGTAAATACGGATAATGGCTTTTTGCAGAGCAACTACAGACTTATTTAGATGTTTAACAAGGTGAACTATTTCACAATTAAGTCGACCTTCAAGTTACCAGCAAGATGTTTTTCATTTGCTTTGTTCACTGCTGTGGGGGTGGGGGTGGTAGTAACTTTCCCAATTTACTCTTTGTTCACGTTTAGCCACCAACAGCCTCCGAAAGGTAATGAAAACTAACAGTCTGTTAAAAAAAAATTAAGTTGTAATTAGGCTGTGGGTTTTTCCAAGACCCTTACAGTCAGATAATTTAAATTTACAAGAGAAAAAAAAATGCATCACGGAAAACTAAGTAACAAAAAGCTACTGAAAAATACATCTGTCCAACGCAGTGGTCTGTGGTAAACAGCTCAGAGGGATAGAGAAAACAAAAACTTCTAGAACGTTAAGCAGTCCAATGACAAACTCTGCTTTTTTTTTTTTTTCCTAGTGGCTATTTTCCTACCACAGTGTTGAGCTTCATTATTACGTTAAATAACTTATATGGGTACAAAGGAGTTTGCTAACCAGCAGCCAACTCAAAACCTTGTCGGAAGAGGGAGGAGAGGAATTCACAACACAGCACGTACCACCGGAAGCAGAGTCCGCAGTCAGCCTTCCAGCGGTCTTCCCCGCTTGGCCACACCGCTGAGCTGAAGTTTGGGATCTCCCAGGAGGGGTTTTGTCCTCTCCTTCCTCTCCCTTTTCCATTTAAATTAACAAAGAAACATGGGCTTCCTCAGAGCCAGCACTCAGCTGGGCAAGTCCCATTAGCAGCAAATGTTCAACTAAATAATAAAAACACGCGCACACACACGCACACACACAAAAGAAAGCTCCATCCAGGTGCAGAGCTGTGATTCACATGGAAATTCCAGGCGATGAATCATGTGCAGAGCTAGGGATCTTCAGAGGATTCTTTCTTCAGTGTCTTCAGTGAACATTTCAGTCTCACAAAATCTGAGTCAGTCTGTGAGCTGCGGGGAGTAAGTTCCCCTTCTGTCCTCAAGTGAGCTGGCTTGCTGGGACTTCATGACGTTTTGTAGAACGAGATGCCAGACGACAAGGGCCAGTCCCTCAGGATGCCCAACACAGCAGCAGCCAGAGTCCCGTTTGTTAAACTCTGCCTAAGAGGCTCGACCTGAGAAATCAAAGGGACAATGTAAGAACCAATGTGGCAGATTATTTGAAATAGGAGTAAAATGGCTTGCTAACAGTAGTTTCATTTTTCCTATGTTTTAAGTTGGATTTTTTTTTACTTTTTAAATATATACATATATATTACATGTTTAAAAAATATTAAGTGTTGTAGCTCTGAGAGAATTGCTAGTCATTTAAAATAAATATATATTAATGGAGATGGCAAAGCTTTGTTTATAGATAAGTCTATATTCTTGAGTGGCTTTATATTAAAACAAACAAAAGAAAGAGAAAGGTCATTAATGATAAAAAAAAAAGCTTTTAGATATGCACTAGTTGTGTCACTGATGGGTTTATTTAGCAAATATAAGCATCTTCCTATTCTGTGGTCATTTAGGGCATTTAAATAGCAAAGGACAAGAAAGGTGCTTACTCTCAGAGGTGCACTGTCATTGCCACTGCTAAAACTAAGTGTCAGAATGAATGGTTTCAGGGCCAGCGGGAAAAGTGTCTACATACAAATATCTCACTGCCTTCAAAGCTAATGTATAAATATATATCAATACAAGTTTCCAAGGTGAGTAATTAATCTTAGTATCCACTTATATAGGTGGTTTTGCAAATGGTTATAAACTATTTCTTTTCTTTCTCCTCTTTGTGGTTGCTATGCCTCGGCCAGCACTTGTCACGGCCCAGTCTCTCCTCATCACTGCAGGCGCGTGTGTCCAGCACTGTGACAGACATGAGGAAAGACCCTTATGGGGCTTATGCAGTAGTAGGAAAAAGAAGCACGCACACAAAACAACACGGGGTCTAACAGGAGAGGAAGTGGCTTCAGAGTCCATGTGTTTAGGAGAGAGATGGGGCAGAGAGCAGGACGGATTAGAGTGGCATCTCAAAATTAGACCAGAAAAGGCAGAGCTCCTGGCTTAAACCCAGATTCCAAGGAGAGTTTGTTCTTCAATACCCCTTACAATTTTAGCGTGGAAACTAGTCCTTTATATTAAGAATACATCTCTACTGTGTTTATAAACATATTCCCAGTGGTGGGATTCAGCCGCTTCGCACCAGTTCGGCAGAACCAAGATACCTAATTTTTTGTTGAGTTCGGCAAACCAGTTGTTAAAATGGCACTTGTAATCAGGGTTCTCTCTAAGGTGGGCACCCAGGTAGCCGCCGCCCAATGTGGAAATCACAAATATACATTCCTTGCTCTTTTTTAACATTCATCTGCACAACAGCGTATTCTAAGTGCCCACAGTAATGTTCCTTCTGTCCATAGGTGAAAAAAATTGCAAGCAAGGACACCAGTCAAAAAGCAATATGGAAAATCTTAAATAACAGTTTTATTGTTTTCTTGTCAGGTATTATTAAATATTTTAAAACTCTTTCTTATAACATGATTTAGTTTTGTATACCTCTTTTATTATTCTTATTTATTTAAGTATTAAATGCATGAAATAATAAACTACCTTTCGGTATATATTTTTTTAATACTTAAAACGGTCATTAGGTCAGAGAACCAGTTGTTAAACTGTTTGAATCCAACCACTGCATATTCCCTCATATACCATTCACTCTGTTCAAGTCACTGATAGCCCCTCATGCATTCTTACCAGAAGCATTATTACTGAGTGCTTTTGAGTTGAGTACAATGGTGGATGAACTCATGGCTTTGTGTCTGAATTTATGCCAGCACGGTGCAACCCCTTTTTCACTTTACATTTCTAAATTTTCTACTAAATTCTTTGGTCAGATTTCAACCAATCAAATGTTAAGCATTACTGTATACTGTGTTTATAATACATAAGACTATGGGAAGAAATTGCATAATGGAATCTTTAGCCTTCACCATCAACCTGGTTACTTACAAGCCCTTCCAGATGAACCACCACTCAGTGGGAATATGGCATGACAGAATGACAATCAGAAGAGGAGAACAACTAGAGAAGTATGTGGTAGGGCTGGATTATTTTAGTATATTAGGATTTCACAGGTAATGCAGATGGCAGGGATCATTTATGTACAGTGAACTTAGCTGTTTAACAATTTTTTAAAGAAAATCTATAAGACAAGTAACAATAGCTAAGTTGTACTCAGGGGTCATACCTACTTAATGTTTTTTAAAAAGTAGAAAGATTTTAGAAAGAGGAGAATATGAAAGGTAAATTTTATCTAAAAAGGATAACAACAAGGAGTAATTCCCCAATTTTTAATCTAGCAAGCTATGTACTCTGAAGCTCATGTTTTATGAATAATATTTAAGATTATAGTTAGTATCTTTTAATAACCAGCACAGAGTAATATAAGATTTTAATGTAAATGTGTCAATAGCCGGTACAAAATTTCATAAAAGTAAAACTGGGCACCAGCCCAGCAAGCTGTTACATTCCATGGTTCCAGGTGTGGGCCATGTCTTCTTCATGTTTGTGTCTGGAGATAAAAGAAGAATCTCCAATCCTCTACCTGTCACCATCACTTGTTCTAAGGATACTTCTTCAGTGCTGATGTACCTCATCCCTCCCCATTGAGAAGTACAAGGAAGGCCTAAATTTTCCATTGAAACAAACAAAATCGCATAAAACCAAATACATCTTAGATATATATGCTGGTTCATAAAACTTAGAGTCTAGTATAATTTCATGAAGAACCTCAAATGACTGTGGGAAGAAGAGAAAATGTATTTGTCAACCCTGAATACATATTCCCAGAGTGTCTTAGCAGAAATACAAATGCAACAATTTTCATTACATTATTATTATATCCTGGGATGCTACTGTCTATTAAAGTATTTCAAATGGTGAAATACAAATTTGCCTATCTAGATTCACTTGAAAATACCGACAGATTAACAAATATTTAAACTTGAAAGGTTCTGAGTTATGTTTAAAATCCTAACTCTCTCTCTCAAACCAAACTGGGGACAGACCAAGATCCAGTTGGTATGTGACACATTCGAAGTTACTGAACCAACGGACACTTAGGTCTTTTACTTCAGGTCCAATAAAATTTTAGTTTTAAAACTATTCAGAAATATAGTCTGAACTTCTCATCTTTCAGATCAAGAGAATGAGTCAGTGTTCATTTAACCACACTATGGGGTGATTTCAGTTTCTCCAGTCCATAAAATAATGGGAGATAAAAAGAAAAACAGAGACACCGTCTGCATCTACCCCCCCGCCCCCCAAAAAAAGGACAAACGAAAACTGAGTGATGGCAACAAGAATTTTAAGCCACAAAGATTCAGTTAACAGGCGATAAGATGCAGAGTATTTGGAACACACAGGCAGAGACTTCCCACAGAAAGCATGTGGTTATTTATCTTTAGGTAAGGCCAACATCTCCTTTAAATGTGTGCGACAATGAGAGGCAATGAGACCCACCTTAAAGACTTCCATCTGTCTTTCTCTATATGATTTTCAGGTCCTTCACTCTCATAGGAAGCCAAGTACAGAGCTACAATTAACCAAAAGAAAGAATGCATTAACATTGAAGTCTCCTCCTATTAGATTATCTACCATTATCCGTCCTCTGTTCAACCTGAGCCAAACCCTATGGCAAAATACACTCCTCAGCACATCAGTTATGACTGAGAAGCGTCATAATTTCATTAAGAACACAAAATATCACTTTGCCTCTGATTGATCATCTCAACAAACACTCAGGGGTCTCCAGGCCAGAAAATGGCACTTAATGATGGGACAATTTATGAAGCAAAAAAAAAGAGGCTTACCAATGTAAGCCATAGGATGCTACCATATACTCACACTATGCTCTTTCCAAAGAAAGACACCCACTCCTGGCAGCCTGGATCTTTTTTTTAAACCCCTTAGGTAAAAAGCCAAATTTTTGAAGTCAATTTTCCATCTTTGTAATATATTTTCATTATTTTTAAATCAAAAAGCATCTTCATCCAAAGATTTAAAAACTTATTATTAATCCTATGTAGAGCTTTAAAATGATCCAGTCCCCTCTAGAATGGTAATATAAATTCAAAGTGTTCTTTAGTCATTATCATGAACACTATCCTTCTACTGTAGGAAATTATTAGTTAATAGATACTACTGATTTCTATAATATTAGGATATAACAAATCACCAGAATATATCCCTAAGTCTTTTATAAACTTAACTCTCTTTTGGTCAATTTTTTCCTGTACATTGTCAATCACTTTATCAGCCTCAAACTCCCTGATGTTTTTAACAGGTAAAGACTTTCCCCTACGTGTTCAAACAGCAGGGGGTGGCAATTAACTGTGTGTTTGTTTACTCAAATTACCTTGAATATCAACAAACCACAAAACACCTTTCTTTTTCATTGAAGCAAGCCCAAAGGGGAAAAAGAAATCTTTCAGAAACTCCTCACTGATGCCTAAATCTCTTCAGATCTTGTATTATAAAGAATGTTTCAACCCCAAAACATGGCCTACTCACAGTCCTCACTGAAGACGGGCACCGTGAGCAGATACTGCAGGATCTTCCGGTCCCTCTCAAACGGACACTCCACTTGTTTCCATGTCATGAATTCACTCACTTGTTTGGCCAGTTCCCAAAATTTCTAGAAAAGAATACATTGAAAAATTTAAATGCAGCCATCAACAACGATAAGCTTAAAAGAGCCAATTCTATGGAATGTTTTTCTCTGGCTTCTAATCTTCTGAACTACATAACTGTCTCAATTTAATAAAAATAGGTATTGGTATCTGCTAGGTATAGGCAAAATTTTACTCAAGCACTTCCATATAGCTAAGAAGAATGGTGCAGTTAATTTATTCTGCTTGGTATTATTATTTGTTACAGAATGTAGGTCAAGAGAAACCTTGGTCCTGAAACCTCAGAACCAGCGGCGGCTGCCGGCCCGAGAGGCAGAGCCTGAGAACCCCGCCCCTCCCGCACTCGGTTCTGAGAGGCAGACACTGAGAAGCCCGCCCCTCCCGCACTCGGTTCTGAGAGGCAGACACTGAGAAGCCCACCCCTCCTGCACTCGGTTCACCCCCTTACCTCAAAGTTGACGTGGCCATTTGGAAGGCGATTGGCACAGCCTTCGTTGAGGAAATAAATATCTTTGATTAAAAGACTGAAGAATGGTATCACAATCTAAAGAAAACAAAAGATGCTGGTTTGTTTGGGGAAAATAAACATTTAGCCTCTTATCAAATGGTACAAGAAATTAATGAACAACATTAACTCTGAAGTACATAAAAGGCCAGAGTGCATTAAGATACAGTGTTTTGTTTACCTCTCAGGTCAGCAGTTTCCTCCCTTACATAATTCTGCTTAAGACACACATGCTATTAATAACCAAAACACAGCAAAGACAGGTAGCATGGGAAAGTGGATGGCCTCGTGTTATTCCTATAGTGTTCCTATTTTTCTTAATGCCATAGCATATAATAAAGTCTGCAAGTTCCAACTACAGTCAAAGGGAGAAGATCTAAAAGAACTCTTGCTTTTCATTTGGCAAATGATTAATAGAATATCTGTCATTGCAGGGACTAAGCTTTTAAGATGTGCGATCCATCTGCCCGCTCGGGTCTGTATTTTTGCATCACTTAGGCTTCTACATTTTAGGTGAATGTTTTTAGATAAACACCTCATTTTACTCTAGAACACTGATTTTCAACCACTGTGCCACAAGAAGTTTTAAAACATGCAATACCTGACGATTTAGTCAGGGGCACTGACCTCATGTCCCTTAGATTATCAAATAAAACAATGATAAGAGCTACCATAACACCCCAAAATGTTAAGTATCAATTTCCACTTCTAGAGAGAAATTCAGATTCTCTTAAAGTCACTTAGGGAAAAGAAAGCTTTGATTATTTTTTTTTTCATTGATCTCTGAAAATAGCCAAAATGAATCTCGGTTCCAACAGCCCCTCTGAATACAGTTTTAATCATTTGCTACTGTCTGTGGTGGAAGTCTCCTATGTTGAATTATTAAAGATCCCCTTGCCTTCAAATGTTACTAGTGTTTCTGTTATGTTAGAATTAAACACACATGGTACCGATGATAAAAGCACACCTGGACCTCGTTTCTGGGAAGGACCACTTATATCTGGGAAGCACTGGAGTTTGGACTGACTGCTGGATGTCAGTTTAAAATCTGGCTCCATGATTTACTGGCAGTACGAGACAGGGGTCTGCAAACTGTGGCCTCTGGCCCATCTCCAGCCCACCAGCTGTTTTGGGATAGCCTAAGAGCCACATAGTTTACATTTCTAAATGGCTGGAAAAATATCAAATGAATAATTTTTCATGAGCATAAAAATGATATGAAATTCCAATTACGGAAGCCATACAGCTTTACCAGGAAACTGCCATGCTCATTCATCCCTGCACTGTCTGTGTCGCTTTTGTGCTACTTAACAGAACTGAGTACCTGCAACAGAAACAGTATGGCGCACCACGCCTAAAATATTTATCTGGTCCTTTTTGTGTGTGTGTGTGGCAGAGACAGAGAGAGTCAGAGAAAGGGACAGATAGGGACAGACGGATAGGAAGGGAAAGAGATGAGAAACATCAATTCTTCGTTACAGCTCCTTTGTTGTTCATTGATTGATATCTCATATGTGCCTTGACCATGAGGCTACAGCAGACTGAGTGACCCCTTGCTCAAGCCAGTGACCTTGGGCTCAAGCTGGTGAGCCTTGCTCAAACCAGATGAGCTCGCGCTCAAACCAGCAAGCTTGTAGTTTCAAACCTGGGTCCTCCACATCCCAGTCCAATGCTCTATCCACTGCGCCATTGCCTGGTCAGGCATTATCTGGTCCTTAACACAAAAAATTTACCAACCCCTAGTAAAGCCTAACATACTAAGAAAGCCTAGTGTCCTCACCTTAAAATAGAAATAGCAGCAACTACCTCACTGAGTTGTGGTGAGGATTAAATTAAATAACACAAGTTCAACTTCAATGAAGCCCTCTCAAAAAGCCAATGGGTCCCCTACAAAGGGACAACCATATTACTGATGCACTTAAGAGATAATAATAAGGCAGCCTCCAGAAATGCGGCTATATTATAATCGAGATGCACTGTTTACATAGCATCACAGCTTTTAAGCAAGAACTCTTTCTGTGCTCTATTCTGTAGTGCTGGGCTGTGAGTCGTGGGATACCGATAATTTACTGTTACATATTGATATTTAAATTATTCATAAGTTCATGTCATGTGTCTTTTGTTTGGTGACAAAGGCTATATATAACTTATGTAATTTTTGCCTTTATGGTGCTTGCATGATGCTCCACTATTGATTGAATCACTCTTCCAAGAAAATAGAAATTAATCTTCTTTAAGATACTCCCTTGGTCTGGTCCTTATGCTCAGATGCAAGGAAAAGTCTCATAGGCTTCTTTAACTAATCATTTACTCATGGATAGTTCCCTTAGCTCTCAATCCACTATCTAAATCTAACATAGTAAAAATCAGAAGATTTGAATGACTGTAGTTCTATGAGCTAAGGTGAATGAACGGATTACTAACAGCAGAGAGCAAAAGTCTGATTTCTAGGACATTTTGCCAATGATATTTTTCATGGGACAACTCAAACAATAATGTCTTCCAATCCTCTCTCAAAAATGTTATTAATTCAGAGACTCAGCCACTCCACATAAAAGGCATCATCAGTCCCACACCCAGAGATGAAGGCTGTGAGCACGAACAGGTTCCCGCCAACAAAAGAATGGTAAAAGGATTGAAAACCATGCTATCGGATAAAAAATGCATGTTCCCATAAGGAAAAAAAATAACTATTTGAAGATCATTTAAGGCCACTGTATGGAAGACAGATTTGATTTGTTCTATAATACAGTGTTAGATGTGTCAGTTTAACCACATAAACTCAAGATTTGAAAGCATACCAAAGATTCTATTACTCTGGTCACGTGGCCAGGAAAATTTGAAAACAAGAAATTACTTGGGAATAAAGAAATAAAAAAGAAAGAATCCTAATTCTCTTGAATAAAAGATGTATTTTATCTATAAATGTTTACATTCCTAGCCTTTGAGACCAATTTTGAAAAAGAAACAGCATCTTTTTTAAATGGCAGTGATTTCATTTGTTTTATACACTAGAGTACAATTCATATGCTCAAACAGAACTGGTTTTTTTTAAAAAAACAATAAAACTAAGCAGACAGAATATATTAAATGATTGTAAAGGATACTCTCGCCCCCCCCCCCCCGAAAAAGCTATTAGAGGCCCATAATAATCAATGAGATTTTGGCGGGGGATTAGACTTCAGAAATATTTGGCCAGTGCTGCAGGTCCCTACTCAGAGATCTGATTCTATGGCCACCTCCCTGCAGCGGAGCCCACCACGCTCTCTCTGAGGGCCAGGCAGACGTGCAGAGAGCAATGAGCCGCTGTAGACAGTCTCGGGCGTATCCTCACACTTCGCCGGGCTGGGGCTCTCCCATGCATGTGCTCACTTTCCAAAGCTTACAAAATGTCTGACTAGATCTTTTCTCAATCTAGTCACAGGAGTACTGGGATTTGGGCAAGTAAAATGGAAAAGCTGGTCATCTTCAACAGGATAAGTTAGAGAAAGTTAATTCTGCTTTGTCTACTCTCTAACCTTGTTTATTAAAAAAAAAAAAAAAGAAGAAAAAGTTAATGGGTTTAAAATATCTCTCAAACATGATCAGAACTGCTATTTCAGATTTTGCTGAGACCCAACTTAGCCTTTTAAAACATTGTGGGTTATTTTTGTGTTTACTTTTATTTTAGATCACTTAGGCTGAAGCTTTTTTTTGGGGGGGGGGGGTGATTGAAATGCCCTAAACTATTTTTTTAATCTTCATTTTCTTCTATTTGTTGAAGATACTGTTTAAATTAAAAGATAGACAGAATCTATATAGACAATAACTTTCATCAAGCAACCTTCATCAGCTGTTTACTACAACCAAGTATTTACTTCTCAGATAACATGATCTCCAAATGTTAAAATGACTTATCCTTCTCATGTAAGGAAATGCAAAATTGAAATGTGCCCAAAAGGACCCACAATGTCAAGAGTAGTTGGATCCAGAATAGCATAAAATTGTTTAAGGGTAGGGTAGGTGGAGTAAAAATCATTTTCTCAGACATCATTCCCATACTTTTTTCTGCCACCTGCATATCCAGTTAGTAACAGCAGGCCTAATGCTGCAGCAACTATCCAACTTTCTGAAAATAAATGACTTAGCCATGGGAGGTAAGCTAATTCTTCTAAGAGAAAAGGTTACATTAAGTCAGCCACCTTGTGTAGAGCTTAAACATCTATTTTCCATTAAATCAAATTATTCTCTAATACTATTAGTCATCTTAACATATGACTTGATTTATTGCTTGAAATGCAACTAAGACACATTACAAAATTGTCATTTAAATAATGCAATAATAACACAGTAATATACATTTGGAAAATTCTATACCAAATATCCCTTTCCCACCCTGGCCAGTTGGCTCAGTGGTAGAGCGTCGGCCTGGCAGGCAGGAGTCCCAGGTTCGATTCCCGGCCAGGGCACACAGGAGAGGCGCCCATCTGCTTCTCCACCCCTCCCCCTCTCCTTCCTCTCTGTCTCTCTCTTCCCCTCCCACAGCCAAGGCTCCATTGGAGCAAAGTTGGCCAGGGCGCTGAGGATGGCTCTATAGCCTCTGCCTCAGGCGCTAGAATGGCTCTGGTTGCGGCAGAGCAATGCCCCAGAAGGGCAGAGCATTGCCCCCTAGTGGGCATGCCGGGTGGATCCCGGTTGGGCACATGTGGGAGTCTGTCTGACTGCCTCCCCGTTTCCAACTTCAGAAAAATACAAAAAAAAAATGAATATCCCTTTCCCTTCCCCCCTAGTCCAACTTTCCTTCATACTCCCCTTCCCTGGGTGTCAAGGTAACCCTGCCCCAGTGTATCGGCTTCCTTAGATTTGAACAGGTAAAAGAAGATCAGTGTAACAGTTCACCTCCCATTTCAATGGAACTCATGGCACGAATAAAACTCCTTTAGACACATACCTTCTCTCTGCTGCTATGAGCAGTTAGAGACCTTTGCGCTGCCCCACGAAGAGCTGTTCGGTAATTATAGAAATTACTGGAAGGGTCCATCTGATGCTATAGACAAAAGAGAGGAAAGTATGATTGTCTATTTACTTGCAACCTGCAGAAAGTTGACAAGAACATACTTTTAACTCTACATAAAAAAATACAAAATAAGTAGGGAACTCATTAAGAACATGACCTATCTCTCTTATGTATACACACAGGCATGAAATGCTTAAAGAACACAAATGTCTTCTTTCCCGAGGTTTGGTTTATTCATATAAACTGATGTCAGCTTTGGTAATATTAAAACCAAACCAAATTCTTTACAGGTTAACAGTTGAGAATAGACTGAAAACTGATAACAAGGAGTCAAACACCAACTTAGGAAACCATTTCCTGGTTTCATTTGAAGGTTAATGGATCAGCTGATGGTTAGCCATCATACAGTGAGCCAACACTTTCTAGCGAACTTGTTCTTTGCTGTTGGTAACAAGTCCTTCACAAATAAATCACATAATATGAATAAAGCAAAATGTAATATACCCAATGTTAATACCCAATTTGGGGGAAAATATAGGAAAAAAATACTTTCTTAATATCTCCAAAGATAGTAGATTCAAGGCACCCATACACCAAGGTAATCATGATGTGACTATAATGCAAACACAACAGTGTTTATGTACAAGTCTGACTACCTTGAGAATTATGTGGGAAGGGCTTTTTCACATGTTAACTAAATATGTTGAAAGTATAGAGAATGAATAGTTCTGTAGGGATAGGGAACTTCTCTCTTGGGATAATGTTATTAATGTAAATAATGTTAGTAGGTACTCACTGAAGTAAAACTCCAAACTGCTCAGAACCCAAATTCCATCCTGGCATACAATGTGATATGACTGACAGGTCACCATTCCTTCAGTTAACTCACACCAAAATAGACACCTCTCTCTATGAAAGGACTAGTCTAAAACCCAACTTATCCCCTTTCTTTCAATTCTATTCCCTTTCCTTTCCCAGGGTCTGTAAACTGAGTTTTCTGCTGTGCAGAACTATGTGATCAAGAGGCAAGATCACAGAAAGGAAGTCCACTTCCCAGGTATAAAATGTTACTTAACAGCAAAACACGAGCTTAACATACCTCAAGAATGTCAAACTTCGCAGTCTTCACTTTGGACCAAGTTTTCTTTAGTCGAGACACTGGGCTCATATTCATGCCAGCTTTGTATTTTTAATGGAGAGGGGAAAAGAAAATTGAAAGAGAGAAGTAAGAAAAGCTATTCCAACTTGCACCCTGAAAAAGTGTTCACTGCTAAGTATGAGTTAAACTTTATAAAAAATTGCCAAACAGTTTTGCCAAGTAGTAGTACCATATTACACTCTCACAATAATGTCCAAGAATTCCACTTGCTCCATATCCTCACCAATATCTGGTGCAACCGATCTTTTTCATTTTAGTCATTCCAGTGTGACGTGGTACTTTACTATGATTTTAGTTTGTGTTTCTCTGGTGATTAACAATGTAGATGGAACACCTTTTCAAATATTTATTATCCACTCAAATATCTTCTTTTGTGAAATGTCTGTTCAAATATTTTGCCTTTTTAGTTCACTGGGTTATTTGTCTTACTACTGATTTGTATGGTTCTTTATCAAGTCTAGGTACAGGTGATTTTCCAGCTATACATATTATAAATATTTTCTCTTATAATATGGCTTATCTTAACATTTTTCTAATGGTGTAAAGAGTAAATATAAATACTAAATGTATTCCATGAATTCTTATAGATTTAAAATTAAGTCATCATTTATTACCTAGACCAGGGGTAGTCAACTTTTTTATACCTACCACCCACTTTTGTAGTATCTCTGTTAGTAGTAAAATTTTCTAACCGCCCACCGGTTCCATAGTAATGGTGATTTATAAAGTAGGGAAGTAACTTTACATTATAAAATTTATAAATCAGAGTTACAGCAAGTTAAAGCATATAATAATTATTATTTACCAAGTACTTTATGTCAGATTTTCGCTAAGTTTGGCAGAATAAATCTTTATAAAACAACTTACTATAGTTAAATCTATCTTTTTATTTATACTTTGGTTGCTCCGCTACCGCCTACCATGAAAGCTGGAATGCCTGCTAGTGGGCGGTAGGGACCAGGTTGACCACCACTGACTTAGATGGTGGGGCCCTTCAAGGTCCCCTACTGAGATAGCATTCTGTTCACTATTTTTATGGACTGAACCAGATAAAGAGCTGAAACTTGGCCAGTACTTTTTACGGAGAAGACAAAGGGGAAATGGTGTAAAAAGAACATAGAAAAAGAAACTGATGAGAGGAGAGATTTATTAGGATCAGAATTACTGAATTAAATTTGGTGGATTCTCTGGCTTCAAACTGACCCTGAGTCTTAAGAGCCAGGTAAACATTCAAATATTTACAGAGTCCCTGCAGTGTGTAGAATAGCCGTATCATTTACCACAGAAATTAGGGCACTGTTTAATGAAAGAGTCGTTATCAATAAATATTGCAAGACAACAGGTATAATCTGGGGAATCTATGACACAGTGCGACCCCATGCCCTGTGTTGACAAGATGACTGGAAACACACAAGGCCACTGGCATGTAAACCCCACAATGCAGAGGAGTACAGCCGGTTTTCCAGAGTGATGAGGCCTGTCGATCAGTACTGGGAGGTGCGCGGGCAGGAAATGTTTCAGTTTCTCAAGCCGCCCTCTTGTACAAGCTGATAGAATCACATAATCTGGTCTCAGATTATATATTTCTGTTATGCTGGATCTGCAAGCTGCCCACACACTTTTAAACACAATTTAGACAAATACCTCACTTATAAGCTTTTATAGGTAACTACTCAGATGAGAATAAACTGACTAAATGACTTCCCATGAATTTTAGTGTATACTTAAAAAAGATTATACATACTTGTAGCAATTTGGGTGTTTAAAAGCATTTGGAACATTTTGAAACAATTCAGGGTTAAAAATATAGCTTTCATTAGCAAGACGGGATTATCTGCAAGTTCTTAGTGCATACATTTTATAGGACCTATCAAAACAAACCTATAAAAATAACGGGTATGCATCTTCCAGAAAATACTCACAGATTATCGCCATTAAGGAATTAAAGTTGCCGATGTTAAAACACTCCCGAGCGACATCAATGAAATACTCAATCATTCTTGCCCGGTGCTTCTTCTTTACAGGCTATGCAGAAAAAGATAAATGAGGAAATAAAGTCAGCCGATGTGTAGAACCAACAGATGCAATTTAACTACGGAAAAATAATAGAGAGTGCTTGGAGCCAGGGAACATTCATTTCCTCACCATGCAGATTTCTGTAGCCACCAAGTAGCTGAGGCGATTAAACCATTCCACATAAGCCTCTAAATTTCGTGTTTTCTTCCGGTCACTGTAGCAACTCTAAAAGAAATGCAGAGTGAGCAGATGAGTTGGACAAAGAAAAAAAAGAGTGCATTGTGCTCTCATTTTTATTAAATGTGGGCCTTCATTCTCAGTTTATGGATTAGAAAAACTTTATAGAATAAGAGAGAGAAAGAGATGGAGATGGAGGTGGAGAAACAGAGATTACATTAACATTCTTGACTCTTCTTAGAGAAATATCAGAATCTTAGTATATGTGGTCCAGTGAAACCCCTAAGGTCTAGAAATCTACTTTGATGCATTCATTACAGTGCCCTTCCCCCAGGAAACTTAAGTTCCCCTGGGTAGGAATTGTCCTCAGAAACACAATTCAAAGGAGGGGGTTGTGCATACCAATTGCTACCAATACATCAAGAAGATGCTGAAAATGCCAGAGACTAGAAAATATTTTCTAAACACTAAGTCTAGAACAAAATTTTGAAGCATCACGTAGCAAGAAACTAAATATCTTTCAAGGTAGATGAATGGAAGTCTACACCATCATGGTCCTTAGTAGGGTGAATAATGTATTCACCCTGCTCATCTCAGAGTTCAAGGCCAAGGCTAAACAGGTTAATTACACCCGTCTTTCCTTCCTTCCAAGAGAAATAAATATACAAAAAAGTCTGCTAGCCTTCCATTGATTGCAAAACCTAATCTTCACTTCCTGTACTAAGGGGAACTATTCTAAGGCCGGAAAACAGCTGTTGCCCCTGCTCCCAAAGGGGCGTTCTCATTAGTGGATGATACAGTCTTTGCCTAATAACTTGAATTGCTTCTGGAGGTCACTAAGGGGAAAAAAATCTCTTATGTGTGTGCACTGATTTTACAGTCCATGCCCAGTGGGCTTCACTCAGGCAATAAACCTTTCATGAGGGATTCGCCTGAAAATAAGAGGCCAAGCAGTAGAGACCCTTACTCACCACACTGGCTGCACATCCTGTCCTCGCTGCCCCCGCTGTGGCTGAATCACTCCTTTGTATTTTCTTTCTCACTTAATCTGCTAAAACCATTACCCTTGTATCTCCTAACTTCATCACCACTAATGCCTGCATCGACTTGCTTGTTAAATTTCCCAATAAGGAGAAGGAAGAAGCTCAAAGTAGGTGACAGGGTAAGAACACCATAAAGGCACCTGGACACCCAACTCAAAAAAACATTGCAATGAATCAGACATGGCTAATGAAATTAAAAACAAACAAACAAACAAAAAAACAACTTTCTGATTTTAAAACAAAATAGTTCCAATTTCTGTCTCCTTTACCCACTATGACAGGCTAAGGAGTTTCATTTCTGATTTCAGGGCTGCCCTCTGGGTAGACTGATTACCTTGTCGTTGTCTAAAGGGTCCTTCTGCACAAATGCCTGAACAAATTCCTCAGGTCCAATGTAATTGAGCCTCTCCTGAAACACAAACCCAGCAGGTCAAAGGTACTTGAAAAAAATGAGAAGAAATGGACTTTCAACTGTCTTTCGACTTTTGGCACTACCCCCATGTTCGTAAATGCAGCTTGTAAAGTGAGCCTTTAACTCTATGGCAAAGGAATTTCTGTTTAAGTCATTGCTACACTCGAGAATGAAAGGCTGACTGAGTTACCGAAAAATTAATTAGAGGGGGAAGATGAGGAAGGTCAATCAACTCTTTGCTCTTTCAGTGCCGCCTAGTATTTATGTTAAAGTGAATTCCCAGAATATCGGAAATGTTCCTATTCAAATGTCTAAACAAAACCCATTCCAGTTATTTCACAGATTATTTTCCATTTGGATTATTCGACCCCCTTCCATGACAGAACTGCTGACAAGCACACTGTCCAGTTGCCACAGCAAACCAAGTCTGTGGCCATCGACAGCAGGGTGACAACAACCTTACCAGCTCTATGTGAGTCAGCTGCTGGGCCAGCGTGTAGGGGTCACTGCAGATAGTGATGATGTCCCTTTGTATGGACTGTGGCTTGGTCTTGAGGACTGTGAGTCGGTCTGTCGATGTGGAGCTGATTTTGGCCAGGACTTCCTCGTACTGGCTGAGGGTGGCCAGTTTGCGGATCAGGCCCTGGATCATCTGCTGGACGTTCTTCCGGTAGGTCTGCTGGGGAAGAAGCCATGGATCACAGCTGTGTTCTGCAAGTCTATTCCACCACTCTGCAAACTCCCAGGCTATGTACTTACATGATTTTACCCGAATGGAGGAGAACCACCTTGGCCCGGGCGCAGTTACAGAAAGACTCAGCCAAGCTCAACCAGTTTAAAAGAGACCCATACACCAGGGGTCCCCAAACTATGGCCCGCAGGCCGCATGCAGCCCCCTGAAGCCATTTATCTGGCCCCGCCGCACTTCCGGAAGGGGCACCTCTTTCATTGGTGGTCAGTGAGAGGAGCACATTGACCATCTCATTAAAAGCAGGCCCATAGTTCCCATTGAAATACTGGTCAGTTTGTTGATTTAAATTTACTTGTTCTTTGTTTTAAATATTGTATTTGTTCCCGTTTTGATTTTTTATTTTAAAATAAGATATGTGCAGTGTGCATAGGGATTTGTTCATAGTTTTTTTTATAGTCCGGCCCTCCAACGGTCTGAGGGACAGTGAACTGGCCCCCTGTGTAAAAAGTTTGGGGACCCCTGCCATATACCAAAGGTGTCTTTTCAGACTTGTAAGATTTCATTCTTTTATCGGCTGCTTGAGTACAATGCAGATGGACCGAGAAAACCCTACAGTGACGTCTGAGATTAGCTAGAGAAGAGCTTCGGGGTGCTAAGAACATAGACAGCTGCATGTTCCCGGGGCTGGCACGGGAAGGTCCTGGTTTCATTTTGGCAAATTCAAATGCATTGACCTCAAGTCAGAGCATCCTTTTCCTAACACTTTTTCTTTAGGGCCACCTTCGTGATTTCCCCAAACTCCCAACATTCCCAGTCTCGTTAGTCTGAGGGCACACACAACTGCCTGACAGAAATGCACCAGTTCTTCCCACTCGCCCTCGGCCACCTTCCTGACTTCCACACACAACATGGGTGACCCCCAGGGAGCTGTGGATATTCATTTTTGTACTTGACCTCCCTCTGACTCACGTCCACCTCTTTTGCATCCATGAGTCAGTGCTAAAGTTCACACCAAACTCCTCCACGTGGCGACCCTCCCCGTGATGCTGCTACCTCAGGCCCCACCTTGTCTCCTACCGCATTATGCTGTAGCCACAACACTTAAGAGAAATTGGTGCTAAAAGCAATGCATGTATTATCAGTAAGTGGCAACTCCTTAACTTTTAAAACACTTAAGTCAAAGAAATCACTTTACAATCAATCAGTCTCTGGGGTACAGTTATCTTGATGTAAGTTATGGAGTTCTTGTATTCTTCCTTTTCTAGCCCCAAATTGTCAAACATGAGGCCTGTATCCAAGCAAGGCCTATGGGTTGATCCAATGTTAGCATGGTCCTTGGGTTAACAGCTCCAAAAGGGGAAAGTTCCAGTGAATTTATAGATATAGAAAGGCCTGTTTATGCTTCACTGCCTAATCAGCTTATTTTTAAAAGGTTACCACAATATCACTGTCTGAGAATAGTTATCTGAAAATTAAATGGCATCTTACCTACATGCATAAGAACTGTATTATTTTACAGAGGCATTTTTGTTACCAGAGTATAATACAGACACTCAAATGAATGGACATTTGCATACTTGAGCCAAAGAAAACTGCATCTGGGAGTGATCAATTCTCACATAGTCAAGGCAAAAAAGTATTTACAGAACTTCTTTTTCTTTTCTTCTTCTCCCTTGTCTGGTACATACATGACTCAGTTCTTTAACCTGGTCCATTAGAGGACCTTTTTTCTCTCGACATTCACAGACCACCCTAAAATCACTAACGAAATACCTAAGTGTTTAAAAAAACTGAACCTTCAAAAACCCATCATCCCACAGCATTAAGATGATTAGTTTTGAAGATGCTATCTATTGGGTAATGTGCTTGTCACTCAGGGAAAATAGATCTTTCCTTTGAACTCAAAGCAGTTCAAGGCTAAATTAAGTGCTATTTCAAATCATGCATGGAGGGGGTTAAAGGAGGGGGCATAAAACAGATGAAGAGGGTCAAAAGGTACCAACTCCCTGTTATAAAATAAGTCCTGGGCATGTAATGTGCAGCATGGTGACTGTAATTAAAAACCTTGTTTTGTACACTTGAGCTGAGAGAGTAGCTCTTAAAAGTGGTCACAAGAAAAAAATTTTTTAACAATATATGGTGACAATGGTAACTAGACTTACTGATATTCATTTCATAATACAAATATATTTTTCTACTCTTTTTTAACTTTTATTTATTTATTCATTTTAGAGAGAAGAGAGTGAGAAAGAAAGAGAGAGAGAGAGAGAGAGAGAGAGAGAGAGAGAGACAGAAAGGGGGGAGGAGCAGGAAGCATCAACTCCCATATGTGCCTTGACCAGACAAGAGCAGGCGTTTTGAACCGGCGACCTCGGCGTTCCAGGTCGACGCTTTATCCATTGTGCCACCACAGGTCAGACCCACAATACAAATATTAAATTATTATGTTGTGCACCTGAAACGAAATGTTTTGTGTCCATTATACCTCAGTAAAAATAAATAAATAAAAATAAACCCCTCACCTCTTCTACTTTCAAAATCTTGAGTTACAATAAACATATATGAACTTAAAAAAAATAATTTCTTCAGTATTCTGTTTCAAATGTCATAATAAATGCTCCCTCGGTAATTCTGATACCCAACAAAGTGTGAGAACCAATGCTCTACTAGCATACCTGGTGAAAGATTCTTACTCTCTACTTTATAAAGAATGCTGTGTTAGGGAGAAGGTACTAGTGGAACATACATCCGAGTGTTCAGCTAGTGAGCAAAAACAGCAAAGCATCAGGGGAAATGTATACAATAAAGTATAGCAAGGAAAGCTATTCAAATTACATAGAACTAGTCTGTGTGTGAGAGTGAGAGAGAGAGAGAAAGAGACAGAGAGAGCACATTTGCATATGTGTGTGTGTGTGTGTGTGTGTGTGTGTGTGTGTGTAATCTCTATTAAAAGTTTCCTGCTGCCAATTGATTCCTTAAGAAATCAAGCTTTGTGTTGGTAAGTATGCTTCTTACTGAGTCATGAATTGCTAAATCTGTACTTATTCTTTTTGTATAACTTCAAATGCCAGTGACAGTAATTACCTGGCAAATAAAGACAGAATAAAGACCAACCCCTTAAGGAAGAGAAAACTGCATTCTACTGACTTATAGTCATTTGTCATGTAATTCACTCATTAGTTTAATTTCATGTTTCTTGCAGGCAAGTCCTAATAAACCATTTTATTTTGGGCAAATCCCCAAAGGGGAAACATATTAAGCCAAATGATGTGGGACTGCCCCAGCAGATTCAGAAGACCTGACTAAATTATATATGGGGCACACCTGGATTCACTGACTGCCAAAAAATTCTGTAAGGCCCAGGCAAGAAGCAACAAGTCCCAACCCCAGCCCACTCTCCTTCCCGTGGAGGGAAGTGATTTTTCAGTGGAGGAAAATACTTTTTTTCTATTCCAGGAACTGAATAGAAAACAAATCATTTGTTCATTCATTTAGTCATGCAAACAGTTCTAAGAACCTATTAAGTGCCAGGTACTTTGCTAGGAGTAAAGGCACCATGGTGAGCAAAGGGGAGAAAGCGTGGAGTCTAGTAGGGAAAAACAAGCCATGAAAAGAGCAATTTCTAATCACAGAGTGCTATGAAGAAAACAGTGAAAGCCAATGACGGAGTGGGTGCTTGTGGTCTGGATGGCGAGGGAAGGTCTCTGAAGAGAGACATTTAAGCACATGACAGGTAAGTGGAGTGCCAAGCAAAGACCCGAGGAAAGAGTACCCATCGCAAAACTGTAGAGCTGAAAGGGACGTTAACACAGGGCAGTCATCTCTTTGATTTACAGACACAAAGAAGGGGCAAGGAATATAGAGACTTGCCAAAGCACACACAGATCAGCCAGCTGCCAAGTGTGGTCCAGATCTGACCATTGGCCAGAAACAGAAAGACCACATCTCACCGAAAAACCCAACCTAACCTAGGCAGGGACATCTCTCCACTCAACCCCGAGGTTCATCAATTCCTTGGGTAGACGTGGCTTATGTTCTCCTCTCTTTTCACACTCAAAAGCATCTGAAAAGCTCAAGGTTTATCAAGGGTTTGTTATTAACACAGGAATGCTGGTAAGAAGCCAGGTAAGAAGGCTGTTTGGCCCTTTGCTCAGTTCCAGCCAACCCTTGGGCGGCTTGAGCTTGTTTACAAAAAGGTCCCACTGGCCGACACAGATAGAAACATTCTCCCTCTCTCCCATGACAAGGACAAAAAGGCATCCATTTGGCATTTTCAAAACACTGACTTTTTTTTAGTGCTGATTAGAAAAAGGCATTCTTTTTGGAAAGGACCTAGTCCACTTCTACCTTTGAAAAAAAAAAAAAACAGTAGAGAGAAGGTAGATTGGCTGTGGTATCAAGAACCCAAATACAACTTAACTGAAACGAAGCACTGACTGACTCAGGGCTCAGCTTTCATACAAGAAAAGCTCGTATGAAGACACTAATCTTTTGATCAGCTTGTCATAAAGTCAAGTCACTGAGCCAGCATCAAGCTTGCCAAGCAATCCACAGTCAAGCCCTCTAATAAAAGAGTTACTACAAGAATGAACCATGCTGCTTAACTTCTGCCTTTGTGAGTGAGAGGCTTACCAATTCATACCTTGCTAGAACCTGTCACACACAAACTAGCAAGTTGATTATAACAGGCGTAACTTGCACAGTGACTCAGGAAACTGCTTATTCAGCCTCATGGACATGATGGCTTTCTTCAGCACCAGACTCAATATAATGTCGTCAGGAAACAAGAAAAAGGTTAATTCCATGTTCATGAGAACAGAATGCAGGAAAGCAAGGGCCAATTTTTCAAGTGCTAATCTTATAAAATTATACTAATTTTTTTTTAAGTCAGGGGAAATGGTATTAAAATGTATTCATGAAGAGTAGACAGAACAGATTCAGTGTCTTGTTACATGATCTTTACGGCACCCCACTGAAAGAATGAGCTCTTCCATCCGTACATGGAAAATGCATTGTTCAGAGGTACGAAACAAGGTCTGGTTTCCACTGCCAGATGTTTTGTCTACCTTTTTCTATGTGAAAACGTTGTATCAGTGCCTAAGTAACTTGTTCTCAGGAGCTCACCAGCAACACGGAAATCTCTGCCCAACAAGCCTCAACACAGAACACCAGCCCTCCAGGCCTTCTTCAAAGAGGATAACCTTGAATTTGTCACAGCTAGTTAGCTCTTATCAAAGGCTCCCCGGAGGGAAGCAATATTTATGAAAGATTATCTAAGAGACTGACTTTCCATCTCCACCTGTGTTGCTAGCCTTGAATCAACTTCTGGGCACCAGAGGACTAGGATCTTTCTCTCTTTGTCTTCCCCTCTCACAAAGAATCACCTTTGCTAATTTACACATTAATCTTATCGGACTCCGTTTTTTGTTTTTATCAAGGAGCATTTGTTATAAACACTGCAGAGCAATTTTCCTGATCTCATTCTATGGCCCCTCTGCGAAAGTCTCTCATACAAAAGTTTTTAAAAACTGCATTTAATTCAGTGCCCTCCCCCCCCCCCCAATTAGAATGCTTTCTCCTTTCCGGCAGTAAAAATTACATAACCAATTGCGTTTCCTTTTATGTGGCGCTTAAAATCAAATCACAGCAGTCCTGTCCTCCTGGACTGGTTCTCAAAGTCAGCCTATTCATTTCCCCGTGTCCATGGACCAAACTGTCCATTTCTACTTATAACTTATTAATATACTACTTATTATCTGTTAATATATCAATATTCTTTTATCTCTTAGTGTTCATCTCTAGTATATGATATTTAATATCTAACTGGATATGTCAAACTTTTTTGGAAGGAAAAAAGTATGAGTAAAGTCAAATCAAAACACTTGCAAGGGGGGAAGAGGGTGAGGGTCGAGGGGGCCAAATACGTGGTCATGGAAAGAGAGTAGACTGTGGGTGGTGAGGACGCAACGGGGTTTACAGATAATGTATTAGAAAGTTGTACCCCTTATTAAATGTTACTAACCAATGTTATCCCAATAAATTCAACTTAAAAATATAAAAGACACAAAAATACCCACACTTACAACATGAATTCTGTGCATGAATTGACATGAACGTACCCTGAAATTAATCACATAAACCCCTAGATAATACCCTTTGAAGTGGGATTGTATAATCATTGCCAAACAGACCAATATGCTCTGTAGAGAACTTGCCCAGAGGGAAACAGGAAGCAGGGGAGATTCTGACACTGAATTCAGCACAGTCATGCGAAAGCAGGTTACCCACCTCCTCGCCACTGGCTATTCGGTGAGCCAGATCTTTTAAGTTTCTCATCATTCTTTCATCCCGAAAATCGTAAGGAAATGTCTCTGTCCACTCTGTCAGGAGCTGAAGGATTTTGGGTGCAATTTTTCTTATCTGGTTCTAGAGAGAAAAAGCAAAATCTAATTCAGTGATGTCTATCCCCACTGACTACATCGAATAAATGATTACAAACAGTGTCGCTGATAAACTTGTAGTGCAAAGTCTTAAGGATTGAAGAAGCTCTAGTCCCCCTCCCCCAAGTCAATGCGAAGTGCCACCAACTTAAGGCAGGATCAGGAATCTTCCACGGCATTAGGTTTGTACTGAACTCTTTATGCCATTCCCAATACCCTTTGCAGAGCCACAATACTACTTACTATACACCTCGTCCTGGCGATAAGCTGGGGTTACTTAAGGAAACCACTTCACAAAATCTAAACCACAGAGTTAACAGAAGAAAAATTGTAAAGTTCAAATCACCTCATTACCTTATCACTGTTAGGATCACTCAGTCTCTGGTGCTCGACACACAAGTGGCAAACTTTGGCCATTAGCTCATACGGATGCATAAATAACCGAGAGCTCAGTAGAAAGGTAAATATGTATGTTCTCTGTGCAAGAGAAAAAACATCACATGATTACAGTCTCTGAAACTAAGGTCTTTTCTACATTTTACACATCTTTCATTAAGTTCTTTTAATCAAAGTTAATATGCTGCAGTTTCTAAAGCGATGCTTGTTAGCAGTAAAACACCACAAGGTGAATTTCTCCCTTACCTTCTCCTGTAGCTTTTCCTTTAAAACATACTAAAAATAGTAGAAGTGTGGGACAAGTTTAGCTACTGAAATTATTCACAGCACATTTTCATGCCCATCCTCTGGGAGCCAGGACACCCGGATAAATAACTCACTCCAGTAAAAGAGAATGAAATTCAGCCCAGAGAGGTAAATCTAACTGAAATATACCAGCCATACAGAATCACGTCTGTGTCCACATATTATGGTAATTCAATGGAAACCAGAAAAACAGCCAATCCGCATTAGCTCAGGGATTCCCCAGTGTGCCCAGTGTAACTCGCACACTGACAAGTCTGTGTACTGTGTCAGAGCATTCAAGGGCAGGCTTTCAAGTGATATATTCACTTGCTCAAAAGTTAAACAATTGGTCAACATACAATATCACACTATATACTTTTCCTTAACCACACTGTCTCCCAAGAAGCCAGTAATGAAGTAGTGATTATTTGTTATATTAGTTTCAGACTCCCAATGAAAAGACAAATTCCATGCCCAGCCCCCCTTCCTTAGGAGCCTTTAGGAGCTCATAAACACTTCCAGGGCTGAACAAGGGACTCCTTTTACTTCTGATTACAAGTTTTCACTGTATGGCAACATAGTTGAAAGGGCCATGTAACAAATTACACACAGAGAGATAACTCGATAAGAAGCAGCATGTTGAATTACAGTGGCAAGCCCCAATTCTCCTTTGCACAAGGTCATCATTATATAAATATATATAAAATATATGAATCTACTGTCTAGATAGTGCCACAAAATCACTGTCAATGACCAGCTGTTGGTTGACAGGGCAACTGAAGCACAAAGGAGTGGGGATAAATATCACTTGCCCAGAATGAGAAAAGCTGGGTTCGATTGTTGATACCAGGAGTTAGACCATGCGTAAGTTATGAATTTGTTTTCTCTTCACTAGCCCTTTTGGAATTGCTGTAAAGACTGAGCAAATGTAAATGAATGGCCTAGATCAGAAAGTATGATCTACAGTAGTGTCTGTTATCATTGTAAAACAAGCTAGCACGTCATCTGATGTCCGATCATAAAGAATTGCATCTTGAATATAACACCTTTTCTCTTTGCTATGAAATTTCCCTAACTTTACTTTTCCCAGCATAGCGATAGCCCTGGTAACAAAAAGGCATTAAATATTCTGAGAACATCCAATATTCTCTGGCAAGCCTATTTAAGGACCAAGGTATATGCCTGAATCAGGCCTACAGATTCTTCATTTTGATGGCATCGGACTGCCAACAATGTGGTACCAACCCTGAAAATAAACTGATGTGAAGACAACGACCAAAATCTAAATCGCACCCAGGCTCACTTTGATCTCAAAGCAGTCAATAATCATACGCAATATCTTATTAAAAAAATGCTTAGCATCCCAGATGGAATTTGGCAGTATCTAGGGTCCCCGACTACGATGGTGTAATTTCTGCTGAATTATAAACCAAGGGGGTGCTTCGGAGGCTCATGGATACCTACATCCGGATAGTAATCCACATTAGGTACTAAGTGCTGGATGAGTGCTTCCAGAGATCCAGAGAGGAGGTTGTTGTCATGGTAACACAGCCCGTCACAGCTGTCCTCTGCAGACTGATAGAGGTTTCGGTTGTACCCACTGCTGTCAAACATTGCTGAAAAGGGAGGCGTCTGAGGCATGCTCTCCTAAAATACATGAAAAAAAAAGAGAAAATACGGTGTTAGTCACACGCAGTCTAAAAGAAGAGTAAGCTTTTATAAGCACTAGGCTTTAACAGTGAGGAGGGAACAGGCAATTTTAAGGTTGGGTTCTGATACAATATCAGAAGCAAATGGCTCTCTGAGTAACAGGTACACGCATACTTTTGAGCACCAATCTCATTTACTCAAACACCGTAAAATGCTTAGATCAAAGGCTCCAATCTGGACTTCAAGTTTCTGGCTGCCATATTTACACTGCTAACAGAAATTAAGGGGTATTTTATAGCTTCCTATTCATTTTGAAATATCACCTAATTTTTGTGAGCAGTATAGAGACCAGTCCTTCACACTTAGTCGTTGCTTTACCCCACTGAGGCAAGTATTGTCCCTAAGGAGGGGACGTGTAAACTTTCAACATTGGGAGGTATTACCTCACACTTAAGAAAGATCGGACTAGCATTTGGGCATAGATTAGGAGATAACCAAAGCAAAAGTTGAAAAGGTGGAATTATAAAAGAGGCCTAGAATTAAAGCACACAGTGTGTGTGTTCAGAGATGTATGTATGCATCAAGAGATTGAATGCTGACTCCTCAGCTTTCCCTGGAAGATGGGATGTTGTAGATTTTCAACCTTGTGTCAAATTCTTCTGGGGGTGGGAAGTCCACGGAGCCTCCATCTGCAGAGCCTGTGCCGGTCCACCCCATCTGTGCACTCTGAGTTCACACAGCCTCACCAGAGGTGCGCAGCAGAGGCCACAGGCTACTGAGCTATTACTGGGATTCCTAGGGACAGCTCCTGGCCCTGAGAGTAGATTCCCCGTCCTGGAAGCATGTCTGCGCAATGGAGGCATTCGGAAGCTGCCCAGACTGAGGGTTTCAGAAATCAATGAGAAGAAGACAAACTCCAGCCTTGTGCTGATAGGGACAGGGTGTGTGTGTGGAGGCTGCAGGAGGGTAAAACCTGGGCTCGTCTTTTTCCGGTGCCTAAAGATGTTAGCATTTGAATGCGGCATGGGTGGGAAGCCCTGTCTGAGAGGGCACATCCCTCACTGCTAGGGCATCTGTGCCAGCTCCAGAGAGTGGGGGCCCCAGCCTCACAAGGTGTGCAGGCGCCTTGGCTAGGAAAAAATCCATGATACAGCTGACCTGGAAGGTGAAAACAGCATTTAGGGAACATAACACCCCAAATGAAACAGGGATAAAGCTCTTTAGCATCCTGTACTCTATCCCACCCACACACCACTGCTGAGGGAGGATGTAAAAAGGATACCTGAAAACACAGCCACACCCGGGAAAAGTGACGACTGAAAATCACTCTATCTGGGAGGTTTGTTAACACCAGGGTCATCCCTGCTGCGCCTCTCGCTTGGGCAGGACGAGGTCATGGCTGAAAGGATCGGGAACTACGGAATGTAAATGTTGACACAAATGCTCCACACTTCATTGATAAGACCTCACACGGAAGATTCCTGGCGCAACAAATAACTCAGTTAACACATTTTATGAGGCAGTGGACCAAGTACGGTCCTGTTCTCTTCCAGCTGCAGTCCACGTGCAGTCCACCCTTTGTGAACTGGCTGTCCTTGGTGGGAAGCAAAAGCAAGGGCCTGTTTTCCCGGGTGCAGAGAAGCTCAAAATGTCCTTAAACTGGGAGAAGGGCACCTGAAATGAGAAGCGCCTAAAAATGACTTCTGTGAACCCAAAGGGGACACTTGGTCTGGCTCTAAAAAGCTTGCAATGGTTCAAGGTACTCAGTGACCTTCATGTTCAAGATGGCAAGTGTAAGGCACGCTACCATGCCCTGGGAGTTTTTATTTTCGCTGCCAAGGACCATGAATTTTCCTCAATTTCTCCAGTTCTAACTCATCACTACTGAAACCATGCTAATAAAGTGCTTTGGGGGAGATGGCTGACCAGGATTTGGGAATGTCAGAAAATGTTAAAAGTTCAGAAGGATTATACAAATCATCCAGTCCAGGGTGGAAAATGGAGTTCATTTCACTTTCTAACAGCAATCGCTCAGAAGTGCTTGCCGAGAGGCCAGTGATGGGTGAGAAGGCTTCAGAGGCTATAAGCGGTGGGTCAAGGTGGATGCTAAGCAATCAGCAATGACTATAAGGCCATCATGGAAGAAGACAAAGCCCAGGGCCATCCTGGGCTGGTCCTGTCTCCTCTCCTGTTAAGCGTGCACACTGAGACCAGGGGAGGTGAAGTGAAGTGACTAGGCCAAGATGACTCCGTGATGTGGTCTCAGCCACAAGTGAGCCCAATGGAACTCCCCTGAATCTTGCATCCCGGCTGCCTTCGATTTATTCACATGAAACATTAACCCATAAAATAGTCATGAGTCACTCAGAGTTCCCTTTCAAGGAATCAGTACTAAAAGCCACCAAGTATTCGGACAACTTAGTGATGTGCTTCCATCAAGCAGATGAGGACTCAGATCTGGACAAGGACTCCAACTGAGTAAAATCCTAAACTGGTGCTTAACAGCTGTGAAAACTTATTCCACAACCCCACCCAGGTCTGCTTTTATATGGAAAATTATTTCCAATTTTGCTTGCCCCTTCTGAAATTCTAACAAAACTATTATTTTTCCTTACAGTAAAGTTCTTCTCAAAGCCTTATGAGAGTAATGGCAAGGGTTTTTGTATTATTACTTGAAAACATGCCATGCACAGAAGGTGTCTGAGGAGGTACAAATACTCAATACCTAGAAAACCCTCTCCAGGCCATGGCCAGTTGGTTCAGTGGATAGAGCGTCAGCCTGGTATGCGGATGTCCTGGGTGCACCCCCCAGTCAGGGCACACATGAGACGCGACCATCTGCTTCTCTCCCCCATCTTCTCCTCCTTGCAAGTGGCTCGGCTGATTCAAGCATTGGCCCCAGACCGGATTGCAGGGTGGATCCCAGTCGGAGCACATGTGGGAGTCAGTTTTTCTGTCTCCCTTCCTCTCACTTACAAAAAAAACCCACACAAAACCTCCAACCAGGCACCAAAAGAAAATACTGCAAAAAGTAATGGAAACCAAACCGAGGTATGTTCATTGGGATTTTAGTTTATTAGACTTAAAAATCAATTTTAAAAAGAGAGTATGTCACAGGTCATTTTCTGCCTTCTTAATTAGCCCAAAGTCCTATTGCTAATCAGCTGATTTTCCCGTGAGCACCAAGATTGTTGAACTTGCACATAGCAGCCGCTGAGACTCAAGTCATCCCAAGAGACTCTATCTGCTTATTCATGCACAGTGGTCATATTTTCTACCTTGCCATATACTCAAGACAGCATCTTACAATTCCTTAGGCCTTCTCCCTTCCTCAGCTGGAAATTCGTCTACTACGGGACCCTGTGTGCTGGAAGTCCCGACATCCCACACAGTCCTGTCCTTCTCGACTCCCCACCAGGCCCTTCACCGGAGAAGCATGGTGTGGAAGGCTCTGAGGATGTCGGCAGTCCCCAGCTGCGTAAGGTTTACCGCCGACAAACGCCTTTCTGGATTCTACAACCACCAAAAGACAGCCTCACTCCGTCTCGGCTGCATAAGAAGCTGAGGTTCAGAAGAACTGTAATAACTCGCCTGTGGCTATATATACATCAGGAACGGGACAGAAGGGGCAGAGTTTCAAACCTAGGTCTGCAGACGTCAGGTTGAAAATTTATTACGCTACCTCATGTTATATTGCAAGGGGTCTTCTTTGAACTTCTAATGTCTAACTATAAAATGAAAAGCCTGTCAGTTTATCTGAAATTGTACGCTATTAGAGAAATTTATATGTTTTACATGTTCTACATAAATCCTTGCTCCAAAGATGTATTAAGGCCATTATTCACTCTTCTCACAAAGCAATACTGTCAACAAAAGTGTTTCAGCTACTCACCATTACAATCAAAACATAGTCCCATCTGATAAAGATTGCAGAGATTTGAAAATTAGTTCTTTATATTTTAGTATCTTTGAAATTGGGTTGCACATAAACAGTTGACTGGTAAGAAAATACGTTTGTCCTTTTTTTTTAGCAATATATGATGAAATAAAACAGCATCTTACAATAGATAGAATCTTAGAGTCAGTAAAATACAGTAATATTTGCTTGTGTGTACTTTCTAGATTTACAGCAAAAAAAAATTAATAAGACAAATGACAAAAAAAAAAAAAGATCATGGGTCACAGTAGTCACCACCCATTTCTGGATAATATCTAACAAGTGGCCTGTTTAGCCATTTTCTGGAAAGATCAACGGCCTCGTGTAATAGATGCCTTTGGTAAACAAGGGGAAAGGTCAGCAGAATGGTACAGAAAGTACTGTTGTGAAGTGTATTTTTAAATGCCTAAGAAGTAAACATAGCAGATTTTTTTCTCCTAAGTAACACCCACATCAAGAACTGCTGTCACTGCAGTACTACTCCGACTGAACAGCCGGACTCCAGTTCTACCTGCTTTGGTTCCGAAAATGAAATGTAAGACTCAGAAGATTAAATACTGGCATGGTTCTTGTTTAAGAAAACAAATATAAAATGCAAGTACTGGACATGAGAATGCAGAGAACTGTTTATCCCTGGGCACTACTAACTCTGGGAATCACGTGCTAACAATTTTCTAGTGGAAGAAGGGTTAAGTGTGAGACTCCTGTCCCACAGCTCCCACTTACTGTTTTCTCGATTTCTATGTAGGTCTGGTTTCTCCTTGTCTGCAGCAAACATTTTTACTGCTCTCACGACTATTTTCTGCCCTCGGGCTCCTGTGAACTCTCAATTTCCTCCTCTCTCCCCTATTCAACATAATCTCAAAACCAACTTCTCCATCGTCTGTTGTTCTTCTCTAGCACAAACTGTGCCCAACCCAGGCATACCCAGCCATGGGGACCTGCTCACCAAAAACCTTGTTTAGGAAAAATGGATTCATCCAAATTTAGACTGTATGACAGCATGAAGTTAAATACTGGCATTAATTTCACTGGTAAGTCAAACTTCCAACTAGTTAATTCCTTTGGAAAAAAGAGAGATTTATGGGAGACACTTGAGCAAGCTGCTGAATTTAGTCAAATCACTACCAGTAAGATAAGGCAGAGGGCAAGGTTATCTACCAAGTACTGCTCAGCTTACAGTTTCATTTGTAAACCCCTTCCTGGAAGCTCAGATTGTATTCTACTTGACCAAGGGCTCTTAACTTTTTCTGGGAAATCACAAACCTCTCCCCATGAGAAGTGTATATATCTGTGTGTCCACAGATTAGGACACACATATGCTGGCCTGTACAGAACTAGCTACTTGCCTACTCGGCCTCAAAGGAAGAGAATGTGGTGGTTCTGAAGGGAATCTTGGTCTAACACATTCAAGACTCCTCCTTAGAAATCAAGGAATGCTGTATTTTCATAGTACCAATCACACGGAGTTGAAGAGGATTAAAGGCACTTCTTTTGGTTTGGGTAGAGATATCTAAATAATATTTCCCCCACTATATTAGAGCAGCCCTTCAGAAGGGAGAGGAGGCAATGAGACAATGGGAAGCAGATTTCATTTTTTTAAACAATGAACCAGGCTAAAAGAAAGTCTAGTGACACAGAAATCAGCATGCAGATTACAGATGCCGCTGGAAAACTTCCCAAAGGGAAGTCACAGAGAGATCCAACCCAGGTATACAAGATGGATGTCCTTTTTACAATTAATTTGGTAAGCTGGAAAGTTGGTTGACAGACAAGATATCTTACAGGGGCAGCTAATTCAGTCACCAAGATATATCATGTTCTTCCAAGGACCCTGAAAAAGTTCAGCCTGACATTGATCCGGCAGCAAGGAAGCAGGCTCTGGGTGATTTAAGGGATGAATGGGTTTGAAAGGCATGCCTAATGGGTTCAGACCAACTAAAGACCAGATGAAAAGCTGCCTTCTTCTCAACAGCAGACTGTATTTGAATTAGCGAGCGCTTTTGCACAATGTTATTTATGATGTGGCAGGTGCACGAGGATAAGGTGGTTTCAGGTGACAATTCAAATTGGAAAAGAGGTCCAGGAAAAGATGGGTGTAGGACTAAATCAAAAGCTATTTTTCAACATCTACTATAGCTGCATTGTAAATCTCTCTCCCAGAATGTCAAGTCAGCATTTCCTTTACACTCGAGAGAATGAGAGAGAAAAGGGAAGAGTCCAAAGGGGTGAAAGTGTTTTTTTAAATACTTAATAAATCCAACGCCTTTGCATTGATCACTGCCTCTTAGGTTCTGTTCAAATGCTGAGCATATGCCCCAATTAAACACCCACCCCCCCACACACACACCACACACCCCCCACACACACACACACACATACACACCACACACAGAGGTAAAGGAAGGCCTCCCTATCGCAGCTGAACTTTGAACACATATTTGTTTAGTGAGGAGAGGCTTAATTTAATATCCTGGAATTACTCGTTCCCCAATATCCATTTGGATTCCAAAAGAACTTTGCACTTTGGGTAAGATGTATCTTCTTCTTATTTTCATTGGAGGTTCCAGAGATCTGAATGAGAAAGAGCTCATACAGTTCTGCTTTCCTCCAGCTGGTATCTCCCTGGCACTGCTGGACTGGGTCTCAGAACACAAGGGTGATTGCCAGTTCATAGAGTGTATCTAACTACAGATGTGAGCCAGGATAAAAGTCAAGGACAAACTTCTAACACTACCTAAAATATGGCTTATTTTGAGCTTGAAAATGTCTTAAAGATGAACTTCTGAGCTCTTTCTTCAGCCAGGGGAAGTCCTATTAGAAGAGATCTCTAGCAACAGCTCTAGAAACTCTAGAAATGCTACCCCTCTGTAACCTCCTGAAAAAAAAAAAGAGGCATTGTGTTGAAAGTACAAACATACAGAGCCGACAACTCAGAATCAACTCACTTCTCTGGCATGTGAACAAAAAGTAAGTAACTCTCAGAAAAGTGCATTCTTTGGAAAGAAGCCCCAAATACTTGGTAGATTTCACAGTTAAGGGGGTAAAATTCCTATTTTTGAGAAAAAACAAGTCCTGTTTCTCTCTGCAGTAATAAAATGGTGTTAGTATTTCCTGATTTGGTATATAGGCTTCCATACAAAAACTGAGTTTGCATTGTTTGATTTGTCCTAGATGTTACTTCACAAAAACGTTTTTACTAATTCCTAACTGATGGAAGGAGAGGAATATACCTCAAGCAATTACTATCTGGTTTTCCTCGAAGAAAAACAGAGCTAAAACCTGTCCATTTGTTCTTAGGGATACCTTGTTAGCAGTTCATTAAAACACAAAACAAAATTTCAGTACATGGAAACTGTAAACGGGCCTCGATTTCTCTATGAGATAAATCTTTGCTGTATGGGAACTGATCCCAGAACAGGTTGACATCCTTGATGCATTTTTAATCAGCTACAACTTTCATGCAGTTCCTGAGTTTAACAGTAGAGGGATCCACCATCCTTGTCTTTGAAAGGGCTGGTGCTTTTCAGCAATAGCAGTTTGTGCTGGTTCAGAAAAGTAAAAGGATAACCAGTTTTGAGGAGAAAAATTGAAAAGTTAGTGCTTGTAATACTGGCACATAATCAAACTTAGGAAAGTGGCATTGTTCATTCTGTACAGTTGAACATATATACTGACTGATAAGGACAATTAAGTCTTATTTCCTATATCTTAGTTGCCTGTCTATGATGAGGTTTAATTATTTCATTTTCCCAGAGGAATAAAAGTGACCTTCTGGATAATCAAAATCATCATTAGCCAATTAAGTGCTGTCAAAAGAACTTTCTGGGATATTGGGAACGTTCCTCTTCGGTACTGTCCAATATAGCAGCCAACAGCCACATGTGCCTATTGAACACTTAAAACGTGGCTAGCACAACTAAGAAACTAATTTTTTTTATTTTGTTTAATTTAATTAAACTTAAGTTTAAATACTCCCATGTGGCTATTGGCTATCATACCGAATTACAAAGAAAGTGGCTGAATCGTCATTTATACATGACACACCTAAAGCCAAATTACACAATATTATTTAAAGGAGAATCCTTTATGAAAAAGTTTTTTGTTTTTTTTTCTCAACTTAATTCACCTCAACAGGAAAATCACCTGATATTTAGTGGGGTCATTTGTTATAAACAAGCAGAATCTTCTATTTGCATTTTACTATAAAACATGATTACTCGTTACTAGGATAATTTTATTTTGGGGGGCACAAGTTCTTGAAACACTGCACTAATGCCCCCCATTCTGTTAGATAAAGAGAAAGACACTGCTGGTCCATATAGTGAAGTGCTTTCCTTTCTCACAAGGCTTATTCTTACTTTCCCTGCGTTAAACAAATTTTCATACCAGGGTTTCATAATAAAATTTCTATCAATTGAATGATTTCCCAGATGTAGACAAAAGTTGAAACAAGATAGGAAATATATAGACCTAAGAAAAAAAATGGTAAAAAAAAAAAAGTTAAAAAAATTAGTAACACTGACTTAATTCAAAAACAATTTCCTGACTCAACTTTCTTGATAATTAGTGTTTTTAAATATACTTGCAGGAGCAAAACAAAAGCAGTTTAAGAAAATATTAAACCTCTCCACAGTTTTAATCAATAAAAAGAAACATCACTCTCCTCTCCTCACTGCCAAGTACCCAGAAAGTAGCTGAACATCTGACTGCAGAACCCTTCAATCTTCACTCTCCTAGCGCTAACACAGGGTGCAAATGCAGAAGTGATCGGTCACAAAATAAATCAGTTATCACAGAGCTAGAAGAGACTCGCAAAGTCATCTAGTTCAACACCGTCTCATTTTACAGATATTGCAGGTGTAAGGAGAAAGTGACTTCTTAGGGCTCTAGGTCAGCTACAACCTTAGTCTCTACTATTCCCAAGGCAGAAGTCTGGCCACAGCACTAAGCTACAATGTCTGTCATTTTAGGATAATTGAGGACTGCCCAGATCTAGTTTAAGGATTTCACTGGAGAACCAAGTTAAGGACAACTGTGGTTCTTGAAGAGTGAAGGGGATGGGGAGGCAAACCCTGAATTCAATCACAGCATTTTCAACAAACAATTTGTGTCTTTATGAGCTCACAAAATGGCCTGACCAGGTGGTGACGCAGTGCAGAGAGCATCGGACTGGGATGCAGAGGACCCACGTTCGAAACCCTGAGGTCACCGGTGTGAGCGCAGGCTCATCTGGCTTGAGCCCAGGCTCACCAGCTTGAGGGCAGACTCCCTGGTTTGACTGTAGGATCATAGACATGACCTCATGGTCGCTGGCTTGAGTCCAAAGGTTGCTGGCTTGAAACTCAAGGTCACTGGCTTGAGCCCAAGGTCGCTGGTTTGAGCAAGGGGTCACTTGCTCTGCTATAGCCCCCCCCCATACCTCCACCCCCATCAAGGCACATATGAGAAAGCAATCAATGAACAACTAAGGAGCTGCAACAAAGAATTGATGCTTTTCATCTCTCTCCTTTCCTGTCTGCCTGTCCCTTATCTGTCCCTCTGTCTCTGTCTCTCTCTCTCTCTCTCTCTCTCTCACACACACACACACACACACACAATCTCATAAAATGTTATAATGGCCTTTCCATTTATTATTTGTGGGCATCAGAATCAAGATTCTCAAGATTGCTTCAGAGATTCCAGATTTTCTCAAGTTAGAGAAAATAGCCTCCTTTCCCCATCTCCTGTAAGGAAATAGACACTCTTTGAGGTCATCCAAATGTTTCTCCAAGGTCCAATTCTTCCAGGTTACCTTTGGAGCTTGATACAGTTGATCCCATCTCTTCCTGTGTCATATTGGATACCTTACTTAGCATAGACAGTCACCTAGCTTCTCCTCTTCAATTTTCTCACCATTTCTCTTTTTCCTAGGTAAGTGTTATTCAATTGGGGTTGTATTTTTTTTTTTTGCCTTAGTGTATTATAGTTTATTAGCCAGTAGTTAATTTTAGATTCTAAGAAGGTAATGTTAGCAATGATATAAGAAATAGATCTTACTATGATAAATGATAGACACTTAGAAATACATACCTAAAAACAAGTTAAATTAGATGCTAAGCTGGAGGAAAATACAAAAATTGTAAACACTTTCTGGTGATTTTTCTATTCCAAAACATGGTATGATCCCCAGGTATCAGGTGTGGCAGCAGCAGATTAACTGTCTAATGAAGCATATAGAACAGCATAAACCTGAAATGCACATGGGGGAAATAAATTCTAAGAATCTAACACTCCATTAGACAACCAGAAAGTCCAAGGCCAGTATTGCTTAGTAGCCAGAAATGTTGCCACCTTTAGGAAAACAAAGGACAGACACGTAGTGGAAGAATGCCAACAAGAAATTTGCTAATCCGTAACTGATCTTCTCATCCTTGCCAGAAAATCTGCTCCAACTGCTTAATATAGCACTGCTTGTGAACCCTAATTTCTATGAAAAGTGCCCTGGGTGCTCATTGGCTCAACTACTGTCTCACTCCAAAACAGAGAACCCCCTTTTTTTTCTCTATGAAAATCCCAACAGTCAAGAATTTTTATTACTTCTTTTTACACATCAATTCTCCATTTACTTTAAACATCAACTGACCTGTTATTTTCTTCCCAAATCTCCCATCGGTATAAACTCTGTAGGGTTAATTGTAATGTCCCTGTTTCTTAGCATAGGCTTATCACCATGGTCCAACCATGTTTTAATTTGACACACAGTCATCACATGCCAAGCTCTAGCTACTGTTTTGGAAAGGAAAGAATAATTATTCACCCATCTGAGTCTGACTGTAACAGACATTATTCAAGAGTGCAAGACTCTTCCTCTTTTATGTACCCAGTTCAGAGACCTTCCCTTGGTCACTAGAGACCATCCAGAGCTAAATATAGATCTACCCACACCAGCAGTTCCTGACCGTCGTCACATGGTGCTGCTGACGAGAGATTCCTTGGAGATGCGTTCCCAAACACACGGACGCAAATTTCAGTGTATTTTCATCTACATATACTGTACACATCTAATTAATCGGCGATGACAGACCTAGCTACATTCACCAGAGAAAGTCGCTTCCTAGAAATGTCTTCGTATTTACCACACCTGTGCGGCCCCCATTGTTTTTGCCAGAACTGCGCCAATTCGGTCGGGGTAAGGTGAGAAGTAATACTCAAATGATACGCAGACGCCCACGCATACACTCCACATAATCGCGCGCGCACACACACACACACACACACACACACACACACACACACACACACACACACACGGCCCTGTTCTGCTCTTTTTCCTCGTACAGCACTGAAGTTGTTCCCACCGTTGCTCTAGAAAGAGAAGCCCCCCCCCCCCTCCTGCGGGCTGCCGGCAAGGCTCCCTGGTACCACCAGTCACGTTATTATCTTCGGGCCAGGTAAACCGCAGCAACTCACCTGAGTTCTGGCAAGAGCAAGGCGACTCGTGTGTCCTAAGTTCGCCAGCTCAACGGGAGTGATGAAAAAATACCATCTCATTGGCGGCGACCACTGACTTCTGTTCCCCTGTCCCTTCCTAAATCAGACCCTATATTACACGGCTCCAACATTAAAAATAAGTAATTTCCCCTCCACTCTTCCACCCACCCGCGCCCCGCACACACACAAACACACAGGAAAACTAGCGAAGAAGTACTAGGAAACAACCTAGTTGTGCACCAGAAGAGGGGATGAAAGGATGAACGCGACCAGAACTCGGATAAATCCTCAAAACCTGTACCAAGCTGTCGCAACAGAAAGCCTGGCTGCCGGATCGGGGCGAGAGAGGCAACCTAAGCCTGCCCCCCCACCCCGCACCCCAACCTCCGGGGCCCCAGAGGCTGGACCCGGCACCTGTTGGCACCCGGTCCGCTCCTGTGGCAGCCCCAGGCGCCCTCGGCGGCGGGACAGGTGGACTCCCCGGCCCCTGGCTTTTGCGGAGCGCTTTGCGCAAGTAAGAGCTCGCTCGCCCCAGGCTTTCCCGCCTTCCCCAGGCTCACCCGGCAGCGGGGGCGCAGTCTGAGAGCCCGGCTGGCTCGGCGCGCGGCTCCGGGTCGTTCGGAGGAGCGCAGCGCGATCGTGCGTTCCCGCTGCCAGGCTCCGTCCTTTCCGGGAGAATAGCCTTCCCAGGGAAGAACCCACCTGCAGAGAGACCCCAGGTCCTCGCCTTCCCGGCTGTTTGCCACGCGCCCACAAATGCAACCCAAGGACAAGGAGCGAAAGCCCGCGGGAAGAAGTGGGAACAAAAATCCCACACAACCAGTCGGGTTCCTTGTTTATACTGAAACTACGGCCCAGCCGCCGCGCACACCCCCTTCGATCCGAGCGCCCGCCTTCCGCCGCAGCCCCGCCCAGCCCGGCAGACGCGGACCAATCACGGCGCGCCTCACCGCCCACTCCTCCACCGCCTCCAGCGCGGGGGACTTGCCATTGCGTCCGGGTGGGGGCCGGACTCCAGCCGTGCGGTCGCCCGGGTTCGCTCCCACTCTGCGGGGGCCCGCAGATCCGGCACAGCGGTGTTTACCAGCGCTGGTTCGGCTCGCTCCAAGGGCGAGTGTTTCCTCCTCCGTGCACCTGCCCAGGGCTGTTTGTGCATTCGTGTGTATGTGTGTGTGAGTGTTTGTGTGTTCATTTACTTGTGTACAACCTGTAAATACCGGCTCGACTGGTTATACAGTATTTATTAACATAATTATGAGCCAAAGCTTACTGTCCATGTAACTTTAAGGAGATCTGAGAGCAATCACAAGAACGTTTGCTCAGCAAGTATTTACAAGGAGCCTGAGTGCTAGGCATTGTGCAAAACGCAGGGGGCACACTTCAGGCAAATGTAGGACGGTCTCTGCTATTACGAAGCTTACAGTCTAGTGGAGGACAAACGTTATGCAAATGGTCAGCCAAACAAAATGTAAAATTGCGGCTGTTAACAAGTTCCACAAAGGAAGGAAAGCTGTGTTACGAAATACGATTCTGGAGGCAAAGACTGGAGGTCAGTCTTCAGTAAAGGCTGTGTTGTCATGGTAACCGTATACTCTATCATTGGATACTTGATAACTATTTTTTTTAAAAAAGGTAAAAACCTCAATAGTTCACCTTGTACAAATAAAAGGAGCCTGGAAAAAAAAAATAATGGAAACAAGAAAGAAAAAAAGACATCAGGAAACTATATTGGTTATGTGACCTTGAGCAAGTCAAGTAGCTTTTCTGAGCTTCCTGTATATAAAGCAACACTATTCATACCTGTCTTCTAGGACTGTAATTGGGATTACTGAGATATGAAAACCTCCCCCCCCCCCCTGCTCCCTATTCTCCTCCCTCCTTCTTCTTGGGGTGGAAACAGTCATCTTGAAGTTCACCTTGCCTATTCTTAGCCGATTTCCACCCTCATTTTCTTCATCTGTGCCTCTTCTCACTTCTCTGCCTCTAATTATATTCCCTCCTTCTCTTCAGCAAATGAGTCTCCCAGACTCAGTAATTCCCTTTCACTTATCCCAACCTCTGCAGTTTAAAGGAGAAGCGATACAGCCAAGAGAAGTTGGCTGGGACCAGCCATGCAGAGTCAAGTACAGAGGTTTGGGTAGCCCAGCCCATCTGTTGTGGTTGTGCTGGTTGGTTAGTCTTTCATGCTCAGTTTTCCATCCTGATTCTGTAACAAACATGCATAGGAAGTTGGGCAAATCTTTTACAATCTTGGGGTTCCTGGTCCTATAGCAATATATTAAAAAGGTTGGAGTAAAGCAGGATATCTTAGTGGAAAATATTTGATATATCCTTTGTAACCACTGGATACACCCACCAGCCCAGAATATTTTGCCCAGTTTTACTTTCTGAAACTTTTTTCCCACCAAAACAAAAAATGTTTATTTTAGTTTCTCAAAATATAAACTGGATCCTATGATAATATTGTCCAATGCTTTATCAAACCACACTTCTGCTCCCCATTCTGAGGGACCCCCAGGGCCTCTTCCAGCTCCCTATGAGAAAGGTGATACATAGGGACAGCTCCAAAGCTGGGTGGCCCAAACCCTAACCCCTTGGCTATCACATAGCCAGGTATCAAACCTTAGAAAAGGACTCTGAGCTCCAGTTTACTCATCTGGAAATAGAGCTATGTTTTACACAGTTCACTTCTTCAAAAGGATGCTGAAAAGATTAAAACAGATAATACATGAAATGGGTTTGGAATAATGTCATTAAGAGAAGCCTCCCTAACCCCACCCCCCATTGAAAACTTCAGTCACCCCACTCCATAGCATCCTTCCTTGTTCTGTTGTTTCCTCTGTAGGATTTACCCACCATTTAACCTACTGTATATTTTACTTATTATTGCCTGTCTCCCCTCCCTAAGATATAAGCTCCATAAGAGCCAGGTTTCTTGCTGTTATTGTAGTTATTGTTTCCCTGCTATAGTTTCAATGTCTAGAACAGTGTCTCACACATTATAAGCATTCAATTAATATATGTTGGTTGAATAAATTAATGCCTAGTACAAAAGATATTCTTTACATTCCTTACTTCTAAGAGTTTCTTTATGGTCTTTTGACTCCATAGCCTCAACTCTCATCTCTGTAAATGTTGGTAAATTCAATAATACTAGTCAAATTGATGCAAATGAGGTGCCGTTGAGTAGGACTTTACTCAAGTAACAAAAATGGCCACTTATATTAAGCTTCTCCTACATGGCATGCTTTGTGCTACACATTTTCCTTTTCCCTTCCTCTTGGATCTCAGGTGCACACAGTTAGAGCAAACATCCTGACTGATCCACATCCAACACCCTTCTGTTTATTTTAGTCTCTTTTATTTCCCATCTGAAGTTCCAAGTTCACCATCCCAACAGCATTTACCCTCTAACACAGGATTTAGTGTGTTTTTCAATCCACCATCCATGAACAATGATGCTATTGTTTTTTGTAACTATATTTATTTAAATGTTACTGTGCAATCCACCTGGTTCTGCCTCTCACTGGTATCCCTCTAGCTTTTGATTTCGATGGTCTATCCATGCTGATGTGTTGATGATGTTCACTCCTTCGACTCTTATTGAGTATTTCACCATGTTTGGGTTATATTTTTTACTTACATTATCTTTTTCCTCACTAAACCCCTGAGCTATAGGCATAATTCTCTCCATTTCTGAGATAAAGGGATGAGGCTTAGGAAGGTAAGCAACTTGCCAGCTACAGAAGCCATGAATTAAACCTTTATCTCTCTGATTCCAATGCTCCTGTCTTCCCTTTCTATAAATTGGATATAGTTACTTTCTGTAAGATTTATTAAATAATGACTGAAAAAAAATCCTCTACCATTAACTGGATTCACTTTACATGTCTAAGATATTGCTGTTAAAACTAGTTGATATGTGTGTGGAGGCGGGATGGGGGTGTGTGGGGAGCACTTGGGCCAGGCCAAGGGTGGGTGGGGGAGGGGGGCACAGAGGCAACACTCAGGGCAGCAGCATCCCCTCGGCTGCATCGCCATGGTGCCCAGTGTGCCACTGAGCATGCTCATCCCGCTGCTGCTGGAGCCAGCCAAGGGGCAGAGCCTGGATGAGAGTTGAGGCTATGGAGTCAGAAGACCAGAAAGAAACTCTTAGAAGTAAGGAATGTACAGAATATCTTTTCCTACTAGAGAGTGACTGATACAGAATCATATTATTTATGGAATGCTTACCATGTACTAGGCATTAATTTATTCAACCAACATATATTAATTGAAGGACTCAGACTGCATGCTCTCCATCATGTCCTCTGGATCAAAGGGGCCCAGGATGGTGACTACGTCTACTCCTTTGGGGGCTGCCACAACTACGCAGCCTACCAGGAGCTGCAGTGAGAGATCATTCCTGCCAAGATTGTCCACTCCACCCTCTCAAGCCCAAAGGTGTACCTGCCTGCTTCTGTGCAAGTAAGACTTACAATAGCAGTCTCCTTGGTACCTGTCACCACTCCCAAGAGCCCAAAAGATACAGCAGGCCTCCAGCAGGGTAGGCTAGGCCATGAGGAAGATGTAGCAGGGGTCCATTCTCTTTGCACCTGGAGGGAGGGTCTGACACTAAGCAACCCCTTTTCTAGCTACAAGACCTTGGACTCACTACTGAACAGTGGTGGAGGTACAGTTCCCACCAATATGGAAATGGGGCATGTCATTGCTCTCAAGGGATTATTGAGAGTGTGAAGTGAGAGAGGAGAAGGGTTTGGAGAGCCAAATGCTATTGGCTCCAGATTCCTAAGAATAAGGATCCTTATGAATTTTTGTGTTTGTATATCCTATTATGTGGAATATAGTTAACTGTAAGTAAAAAAACAAACAAGCCTGACCTGTGGTGGCGCAGTGGATAAAAGCGTCAACCTGGAAACGCTGAGGTTGCCGGTTCAAAACCCTGGGCTTGCCTGGTCAAGGCACATATGGGAGTTGATGCTTCTTGCTCCTCCCCCTTCTCTCTCTCTCTCTCTCTCTCTCTCTCTCTCTCCTCTCGCTATAATGAATAAATAAAAAAATCTTTAAAAACAAACAAACAAACAAACCCTGCCCTGGCCAGATGGCTCAGTTGGTTAGAGCATCCTCCTGGATTGCAGATGTTGATGGTTCAATCCCTGGTCAGGGCACATACAAGAACATAACAGTGTTCCTCTCTCTCTCTCTCTCTCTCCCCCTTTCTCTCTAAATGAACAAAAAATTTAAAGAAAGAAATAGAGAAAAAAAGAAAGGAACTAAGGAATGAAAGAAGGAAAGAAGCTTATGTTACAGAGGCTTAAACAAAGAGAGGTTTGTTTTTTCACATAGCATCAATTCTGAAGACAGGTGACTAATGGTATTTGTTTAACAACTCAACTAAAGTAGGATGCACATATCTGTGGTTCTTTCTGTCTTCCCTCATTGTGTGTTACTTCATGGTCATAGAATGGCTGCTGTACCTCCAGGAATCACGGCTATATTCAACCAAGAAAGGAGTTGGGGAGAAATAAGGGCCAAGCCAGCTGGACCTGTCAACTTCTTTCACAAAGGCAAACATTTTTAAGAGGTCTATTACCTAGTCTCTTCCCTGCATATTTCCACTTAGGTCTCCTTGGCCCAAAACAGCTACCATTGTCACCCATAACTGCAAAGAACACTAAGACAGCAGGGATCAGAATTGTCACAATTGAGTAAACCAATCAGATCCTATCTCCTAGGACTGGCACTTTGCCCCCTGAAATAAAATTAAAATATTATTACCAACAGAGAAATAAAGAATTGTGTATCAGTTAGCCTTTGCTGTATAACAAACATCCCCAAATTTAGCAGCTAAAAACAAGTCATTTAGTTGTCCACAATGCTCATCTGAACAGTTCTGCTGATGTCATCTAGTGTCATTCCTGGGATTGCATTCAATCAACTGTCATCTTAGATGATGCTAGATGGTCTATGATGGTCTAAATCACTTGTCTAGCTGTTGGTAGGCTGTTGGCTGGGTTACTTGGTTCTTTTCCATGTGGCGTCTTCAGCAGGTTAGCTAGGCTTAATCACATGATGGCCTCAGAATTCCAAGAAAATGAGAGCAGAAGCTGCAAAGCTTCTTGAGTTCTAAGCCCAGAATTGGTATGACATCACCTGCTAAATTCTTTTGGTCAGAGCAAATTATAAGTCTGGCCCATAGTTAATGAGTGGGGAAACAGACTCTTTCTCTTTGAGAAACTGAAAATAATTTGTGGAAGAAGTGATGGGGCGGGGGGGGCTCAATCGAGTGGGGACATCTCTCATTGTCTGCACTGGTGGGATGCAGTAGGCCATGTGGGGCTTTCCAAAGGGGCCTCTGAAAACCAAGAGTTTTGGAAGGAAGAGAAAACACAGAGGAAGGGTGCAAAGTGAGGCTGGCCTGGCTCTCCCTGTCCTGCTAAGGGATCTTAGTCACTTGGTGTTTTCAAACCAGTTTCTCTAGCTCAGTAATGAAGACACAGTTCTTCTATCCATTCTCTGTCCCAGAGAACAATGACTGAGGTGACCAGTAGAATTTAAAAGGAATATAGTTCTAAATGCAGTGTGATGTCCTAGATTGAATCTTGAAACAAAAAAGAAAAAGATATTAATAGAAAAAGTAGAACTCTGAATTAGGCCTGGATTTTAGTTAATAACATACCATGGTCAGTCTCTTAGTTTTGACAAATATACCATGTAAGGAAATTAAAAGTCATTCTGGCTTGACCTGTGGTAGTACAGTGCATAAAGTATTGACCTGGAATGTTGAAGTCGCCAGTTCAAGACCCTGGGCTTGCCTGGTCCAGGCACACACGAGAAACAAGTTGATATTTCCTGTTCCTCCACCCACCGTCTTTTCTCTCTCTTGCTTGCTCCTCTCTTTAAAATCAATAACTAAAATCTTTCTTAAAAAGTCATTTTGATAAAAAAGTTTATTTTGTAAACCAAACAAAAAACCCTAGTGTAGATGTGTATTTAATTAAACTAGAAGCCATTATTTCATTGCAAAGCAATGTTTATTATTTGTCTCAGACAAAAGTTTAATATTATTTTTTTGTGGTTTATGATATTCTTAAGACACTTGAACCTTAAATGAAAACTTCACATAGCTTAAATGCCTTCAAGTATTTAACACTTGTCACGTGAAAGACGAATGAAGCTCGGAACAGGAGATAAGACCTAAGAGGAAAAGTGGAAGGGAATGGGTCACAGCTTCAGTGTAGGAAAAACACTGAAGATGTCCAAAGTGGAGTAGATGCCTTTTCCAGCATTGAATTACCTCTCTGGATCTTCAAGGACCTTGTGCACTGGCCAAATAACTCTCCAAAACACATCCGTATTTTCTCTTTCCTTTATTTTCTCAATATCACTCTGAATATGGAGAGTAACCATACAAGGATATGGTCCCTTAGCCCCAGTTTATAAGAAAAAACAAAGGCATTGGTCACACCATTTACCAACTCTCAATAGACCGCAGCCTACACCTTCTCACTTTCAAAGCCAGGGAAGATGAGCATGTTTTTGATCAGTACAACGCATACTGCCACTCTTGTAGGTTGACAGAGGATATGAGTATTTTATAAAGTAAAAACATAAAAATTAACTTTTGAAAAAAAATCATTTAATAGTAATTACGCAAGGTATGCTGACACGACTTGGCAGCTGGCTAACTCGTCCTATAGCATCACTGATCTAATCAGAGCTTCTCTGGAACTCAGAAACCCCAATTTTTTTTTTGAACAAGTAGGAAATAAGCAAAAACCCATAATAATGTACCTAGAGTATGGCACACATACCAAAGTATTTATCTTATATAAAGAAAAAAAAGCAATTGTTATTGCACAGGAAATAAAGAGTTAAAAGAAGTGGAAGAAAATATAACTATTCCACTCTCAGCCCCATGCCGTTCACAGAGGCAAGACCTTAGAGAAAACCCTTGACATTCTCCTTGCTTTTCAGTGTGCTTTTCCTTGACTTCCCTTTCCTCATGATCTGAGAGCCCAGAGTGAAAGGGGGCAGGAGATTGCCTGGCAGGCTTTGGTTTCACGCCCTCTTCCAGTTCCTAGTCTGAGTAAAAGGAATTCCATGCACCAGCCAACCTAGCTTACTAGGGGCCATGTTTGGAGTTTCATAGTAATAGCAGTGTGTATGTATCTGGCATTGCCTCTGTGCATACATTTTCCTGGAACCTAAGAGAAGGATGATGAGAGTAGAACATGAAAATTTAGATAGTCAAGATCTCAAGTCCCTGACCAGTCACATCAGTCCCTTCAAAACTAGAAAATAAATCCTGTGATTTAGAAAGAATTTTTGTGATTAGACACACAACTGGGTCAGCCTTGGAATGGTCATCTCAATAACAATTCCTATCATTTGTTGTAGTTTACCAGGTCCTTTTGCATCCATTATCGCATGGAAGGAGGACACTGGGGCTGTGAGAGTCAGTCCACTATAACAGTGGTCATTACAGAGGCATGGGTTTGCCTCCCTGGGATCACTAAAAATATCACAGATAGCCATTCATTTAAATTGCTAAGAACATACTCCTGAAGAGAAGAAGATTGACAGGAAAAGATAACTTTAGGGAAGTCTCTTTCACGTGTCCCTGTGATCCTTTATCACTGTCACTTTTTTATCTCCCAGACCTTAAAGTTGTACAAAAGAAGGGAACAGCAGCCTGGAAAATTTCACAACAGATAGAGTCAATTTTCAAAGTCCCTTAAAAAGAGGTAAAAAATGACCTCTTCTTACAGTAGACAAGAACTATTAAAAGGCAAGTTTATTATTTTCCTTGTATAAGCCTTATTATTTCACTCATTTGTCAATTCTTATATCCTCCTACAAAGTAATTATTTGAAATATCCTCAAGAGGGGTATCAATATTGAGAAATTAAATATAACTTGGCCTAATCACAAGGTCATGACACAGTCTCATCTTCATTGATTAGATAATGCATAGTAAATTATTATTTATGTACTGACAAAGCAATATTTCATAACCTTAAATATGTGTCATTTTGATATGATATATATGCCATTGTTTTGAACAGAAATTCAACTATGTTTATAGGATGTTTTCATCCTATAAAATCTTCAGAGTTATTAGTAAACATAAATGTATTTCTCTATTTCTAATGCCTTTTTCTAGCAGTTTTTGCCTGGTTCCTTGTGAATTAGTTGATTTTATAATGAACTAAGAAAAAGTTTTTATGTTTCAAATTCTTATAACCATTAAAATGTTAACTGATTATTTTGCTAGAAGATCCCCTCAGTTTTGAACAATTACCAATCTATGTCCTAGAACGTGAAGTGGGAAGGGAGTAGGGATAAAATAAATAATAGAATAATAAAATTTTAGACCTGGGAAAAATATTAATGATCATCTCTTTTCATCTTTCCCCACTTCCATGCCACCACCAACTCAGTGTTGTTGTTTGGTTCTTTTTTAAGAAATTTTTTGAAATAAGGAAATTGAATCCTGGGGAGATTAAATAATCTCTCTTCAAGGCCATCCAACAAGATAATAGCAAAGTTACATGAATCAAAGAGCTTGGGTGAAAAGCCCAAGACTTCAAACATTACATGATTTTACTTCCTAATTATTTCTGCAGGGGTGAAATCTATGGAGCTACCTGACATTAAAAAAGTACAGTTTGTTTTCATACACTGGTGACAAATATTCTCTATTAAACACTTCTTGATAAAATGATGAAGAATTTTTTAGATGTTGCCAAGACCTTTTAGAAGAATTTTCTAGCCTGACCAGGCAGTGGTGCAGTGGATAGAGTGTTGGACTGGGATGCGGAGGACCCAGGTTTGAGACCCCAAGGTCGTCAGCTTGAGCTTGGGTTCATCTGGTTTAAGCAAAGCTCACCAGCTTGGGCCCAAGGTTGCTGGCTTGAGCAAGGGGTTACTCAGTCTGCTGTAGCCCCACGGTCAAGGTACATATGAGAAAGCAATCAATGAACAACTAAAGTGCCACAACAACAACAAAAAATTGATGCTTCTCATCTCTCTCCTTTTCTGTCTGTCTGTCCCTATCTATTCCTCTCTCTGACTCTCTCTCTGTCAAAAAAATAAAAAAGAATTTTCTAAATATTGTTAATACCATTCATCTTATTTAATATTCAAAATGGTTAAATAGTAAACTATTGGTTGCATGGTCTATTAATCAGACTTCATAAAGTATATTGAAGAAATTATATATATTGATCAAAAAAGCTTATCTAGTAAGCATTTACCATTATCATCATGAAAACATAGCCCTAAGATATTTTCTCTTTTATATAATATAATTGATTTTCATAAGACTATCATTTTTTAAAAATATTAAAGCATTGTTGTGATTTCTAGATGATTCTTTGTAAAATATCTAAACATTCGTTTTGACACATGGATATCGTTATTTCCATAGTAAAACCAGAGTTTTTGTACATTATACTTAGCTAGATACTGCTATGAAAAAACGGAATGTTAAATATATTTTCTGCACAAAAACAAATAGAGCAAATCATATAGTTTACCTGAATTTCTCTGGCGAATTGGAAAGAATGGCTGTCTCTGGGAAAGGGTGGAGGTGAAATGGGATGGATGACAAAGTAAACTTGAACTTTGTGTGTAGTATTTGATTTCTTTCGTAAAGAAAGACACACAGCTGATGGAACTCAATGTTCATTACAATCATTTTCTCATGGTGGGTACACAAGTGTTTATACATTTATATTTTGTAAATTTCTTCAAAACAACAAATGAATTTAATAACCAAAATTGAATATTTTCTTAGAGTTATCCTGCATACTCTTTTATTTTGTTTTTTTGTGTGACAGAAACAGAGAGAGAGAGAGAGAGAGAGAGAGAAGTACAGATAGGGACAGAAGGGAGAGAGATGAAAAGCGTTAATTCTTTGTTGCAGCATCTTATTGTTTGTTGATTGCTTTCTCATATATGCCTTGACCAGGGGCTACAGCAGGGCAAGTGACCTCTTGCTCAAGCCAGCAACCTTGGGCTTCAAACTAATGACCTTTGGGCTCAAGCCAGTGACCTTGGGGATTTGAACCTGGGTTCTCTGAATCCCAGTCCAACAGTCTATCCACTGTGCCACCACCACATGGTCAGGCTTCTGGAATAATCTTAAACTATATGTAAAGCTTACATTTTAAGGCAATAAATACTGGTAATGTTAGTGTTTTACCTTTTTCTGCTCACTGATTAGTCACATTTGTTAAATATAACTGTCAATCAAAAGTACAGAGAATTTTATTTAGTCCCACTGTACAAAATGATAATACTGTATGTGAAAAGTTTATTAATAAATGGTATGCATCGCATATAGTTTATCAAAATGAGCCCCTCTCTTGTTTTTTGATGTGATTGTGTAACTCCCCTCTCAAACAGAGATGTGTGTTGTGAATAAACACACAAAAGAGCTTTGGTTCTTCACTAAAGCCTGCTTTAAAGTCCCATTTCCCGCAGACCAATATCAGCAGCATATGATTAATGTTTCTAAAACCTGTAGATAATTTAGAATCTACAATTATTCACCATATTGTCTCTAATTAGCTGCTTCTGAAGAGTGCTCAAGAACTAAAGCCAAATGAAGGCTGAATGTGTGGACAAAATGTCCCTATTAGTGGAATGGCCCACTTACCTCAGGTCTGTTGAGAGAGTCGGGGTGTGTGTTTTGAGATGTGTTTGGATGAGTAGGTGGGTTGGAAGGGCATGGCTGTTGCTTGTAGAGATAGAATTTGGAAAGAATTGGAGGAGAAGAGAAGAAGAATTTTCTGGCCTAGACTATTGCTCAATGATTTTAAAGAGGTTTTCCCTTAAGAAAACATATATAAAGAAACGGGCCTACAAAAGACCAAGGTATTTTCTACAGAGATATAAATTTAACATCCCTCATAGGATAAAATTCATAACAAAGGGTAAAATAAAATATTTCAGTCTGAAGTTCCCCAGCTAAATAAAACACTCATCTTAAGTTCTGTTGTTGTTCTTGTTTTTTAAAGAATCCGTAAAAAACACTTTTTCAAATGCTCCACCTTCGTAAGTTAAATTTCGAGGACCAGCTATTACAAAAGGCAGTCATGATGCCCTGGCTGGTGAGCTCCATTGGCTAGAGTGCTGTCCCGACACACAAAAGTTGCTGGTTTGATCCTGGGTCAGAGCAGAAACAGATGGATGTTTCTGTCTCTCTCTTTTACTTTTTATTCTTCTCTAGAAAAAAAATAATAAGTAAATAAAAAATATATGTGCAAAAGGCAATCATGAACTCAAACTTTCTAACTTCCAAATACTAACAACAAGCTGTATATTTTCCCCAAAATAATTAAACTAGGACATACTTACCATTTTGAAAATATCTCTAAATAGATGCAATTCTTGTTAGCCCTACTCCTGAACTCTTGCATTAAGGCTAATGGCAGACATATATCATTTTTGATTCAGAACACACAACAAAATAAAAATTAATGTGAATTTTGTTCTGTGCCTTTCCATTAGTGAGGAAAAAAAACCCATACATCTTTCCAGAGCCAATCTTTTAAAGTATATCACAATGACATAAACTTTTAGGAACCTCTCATCTGACAAGTAACGTGCCTGTTGAGCTTCATAAATTTTTTTGATTTTTAGGTATTTTTTTCTTTTTCTTTGTTCCTCCCTCCTTTTCCCTCCCTCCCTCCCTCCCTCCCTCCTCTCCTCCCTCCCTCCCTTCCTCCCTCCCTTCCTTCCTCCTTCCTTCCTTCCTTCCTTCCTTCCTTCCTTCTGAGATCAGCAAAATATATAGGGGTGAAAATGTTTCACTCCGAATCTCAGAGTAATTAACACACCTTCAAGGAAGAAGGAATATCTAAACCCGTTAAACAAGAGTTCCTTTAGGGAGAAACAATCCGTATATTGTTATTTGCAAAAAAAGTAAGAAATAAGTTATTTGCAAAAAGCTAGCAGAATTTGTTCCAGAGCACACAAAATGTGAGAAGAAGTGCAGAAAAGGACAACCTGCTGAGAGCAGACAGTGGAAGGGATGAGAAAAAGAGCCAGCCTGCAAAGGGACTCTGGGAGAAGAAGTGCAGAAGAGGACAGCCTGCTGAGAGCAAGCAGTGGAAGGGACGAGAAAAAGAGCCGGCCTGCAAAGGGACTCTGGGAGAAGAAGTGCAGAAGAGGACAGCCTGCTGAGAGCAAACCTTGGAAGGGACGAGAAAAAGAGCCGGCCTGCAAAGGGACTCTGGGAGAAGAAGTGCAGAAGAGGACAGCCTGCTGAGAGCAAACCTTGGAAGGGACAAGAAAAAGAGCCAGCCTGCAAAGGGACTCTGGGCAGGGCGGGGACAAATAAACAAGAGCCTATCAACTTGGCTTTCTGTTGGAGCAGTTAACATTTCAGACTGTCAGTTTCAACTGTAAAATTTGGGGTGGATTGCATTACATGACTTCAGAGGTGTCTTCCAGCTGTCAAGTGCTACTTCATATTAAGACTGTTTTGTTAGTTTTTAGACTAGTTCCAACTGGATATCTTAGAAAATAGCCAAGAGGCTTGAGGAAACACAGAAGTGATAAACATACCCTAACCTTTATGAGTATTGGCATATGCTTTCCCAGGTCTTTGATGTCTGTATCATTGTAGTGATTATGATGCTTGCAAGATCCCTTGGGGATCTGTTTGCATGTGTCCCTAAGGTTTGGCCAATATTAGAGGCTGTGGCTGCCACTAAATGTATTATGGCATAGTAATACCTCTGCTCTGGGACTTGATATTTAACTGTGATGATGGAAGGTCTATTTCTGGGAATGATTTCTTACCCAACAGATATATAATGCTCACAAAAACTAGGGAATATTTCAAAATGAATATGAAATGATAAAAAAAAAAAGCATTTGATTATTTTTATTAAAAAAGAACATCAAAAAAGCAAATTGACAAGTCAAAGAAAGTTGTTCAATTATGCAAATGAGATGCAAAACCAACTTTTATTTCATTGGTGAAAATGCACTATTCAAAAGGCTGAAAGTACTGGAATATCTGCACATTCCCTGATCCCCTAATTTTTGTTTGCAATGTACATTCCATATAGGGTGACCAATCATCTCAATTTGCCCAGGACTGTCCTGGTTTTAGCACTGAAAGACCTATGTCTTGGGCAAATCCTCAGCTCCAGGCAAACTGAGATAATTGGACACCCTAATTCCACAGATATTTACTAAAAACCTAACTGTGGGCCAGGCCCTAGAAAAGGCATGGGGAACCCAATGAGAACAAAACAGACAAAGTTCTTGCTGTCACAGAGATACCATACAGGTGGGCAAGACAGACATTAAACAAGGGAAAAAATAAACAACCAGTCTTTACAGAGAGTGATCATTACTGGGATTGAGAACAGCTGTGGGCCCTGCTTAGCAGGGGCAAAAAAGGCTTCTCTCAAAGTGAAAACTAAAGGATGAGGAGGAGTCAATTATGACTACTGCCAGGACAGGTTAGATCTAGGTCATCCTAAGAATGAAGAGGCACTTCAAGAAGACCTTATCACTTTCTAAAATTATCTTATTTATCCACATATGTGTTTACTATTATAATTATATTTAGAATAAAAATTCTAATAGAATAATTAGAATAAAAAGTACACATGAGTAAAGATCTTATATATAACTCGTATGCCCACAATACTTGGTGCTTAATATATAATGAATAAATAAATGAGTAAAAATATTATCTTTTGATCTACTATATGGCTCCCTAAATTCACTTTCCCTGAATTATTTGAATTATCCCCTTTTTCTCAATCAGCCTGTCCATAAAGCAGATCGAGTCATAGATCCTATTGGCCATTGAACACTCATAAACTTTAGGCTAGGGCTATTCCCAGCCAGTCTATGCCTACTAGCTCAAAGCAAGATTTTTTGAAGTTTCTCCCTTTGCTCTGTGACCATGTATTAGCTTGTAAGATGCTGGTGCTCTGCTACCTAGATTGAGAAGAGATTCATCTCATAGTTTCAAGCTGTAGCTTTATGATAACCAGCCACCAACAGTGGGTTGTAGTATTACTAATTAAAAGAAGGCTAACAAACTCACCATTTCCATCAGGAAAGTTCTCACTTTCCCAGAATAGCTCACCTTTATGACCTTCTCATTTTTGATCGTGGTACCTTTATTCTCAGGGTTGAGACCTCAACATCCTCTTGGCTTCTTTATTCGAACCTGTTGCCTATATTTAGTCAGCAGCTACATCCTTTCTTTTCTACCTCCCAAATTCTCCTTACCTTCCCTTGCTATTTCTGGTCCCATTGCATTCAGAGATTACAGAAACAACCACCTACTTGATTGCCACCCCTTCCTCTTTGCCAAGACCCATACAGATACAGATATAATACACTGCTAGAATACACTATCCCTGATATGTGGTATCTCAGGAACTTGAATTGCTCACTTTCTCCAAAACCACCAGTGGTTTGCTCTATTGAAGCAATCATGATTCTCAACCAAACTTTCCAATCTTATCTCTTATTTTTGCTTTTACATACATAATAATCCAATTGAGTAAAGTGCCTGTCACTAGAAAAAAAAATAGAGTCTATATTTTCCCATCTTTATGACTTTTCTCACACTGTTCCATTTACTTGGAATGAACTGTCATAGTCCCAAAATATATTGCAAAGATGTTAGGTACTCTGCTAAGTTGAGGAGAGACTCATCTCACAGTTTCAAGCCTTCAGCTTTATGATAACCAGCCTCAAATAGTGGGTTGTAGTGGCCAGTTGGCTCAGTAGTAGAGCGTCAGCCTGGCGTGTGGGAGCCCTGGGTTCGATTCCCGGCCAGGGCACACAGAAGAAGCGCCCATCTGCTTCTCCACCCCTCCCCCTCTCCTTCCTCTCTGTCTCTCTCTTCCCCTCCTGCAGCCAAGGCTCTACTGGAGCAAAGTTGGCCCAGATGCTGGGGACGGCTCCGTGGCCTCTGCCTCAGGCGCTAGAATGGCTCTGGTTGCAACAGAGTGACGCCCCAGATGGGCAGAGCATCGCCCCCTGGTGGGCATGCCGGGTGGATCCCGGTCGGGCGCATGCGGGAGTCTGTCTGCCTCCCCGTTTCCAACTTCAGAAAAATACGTAAGGAAAAAAAAAGAAGGCAGAGGTCTTCTTTTATATCATGGCTAACATATATTGAGCATTTACTACATGCCAGGGATTGTGCTAAGTGCTTTACACACACACACACACACACACACACACACACACACACACAGTGTTTAATCTGCATAACAATCCTAAAGCACTTAATATTATGCCTATCTTTATAGAAAAGGAATCTGAAGCTGAGAAAAGTTTTTAAAAATTGACTGAGAACAAAACCCTAATAAAAGACAGAGTCAAGATTCGAATCCAGGTGGGCCTGATTCTATGGTCCTTATATGACAAGAAGAATACAGTCTACACAGAAGACACATAAACATCAGGAGTATATGCATTGTAATAGGTGCTATAATTGAAATCTAAAGCTTGTGTGCTTTCCATGACCACATAAGTGGTTACGTGCAGTTGGGGGCGGAACAGTGCTGCATAATGATCAAGATCACCCACAAGGGAAACAGGAAGAACTTGGATGAAATCTTGACTCAGTGTGAACTTGAACAAGTTGTTTAATTATTTTAAGCTTCAGTTTTCTCACTTGTGAACTTAAAATAATAATGCTTGTTTTAAAAAGGAAATAATACCATGCTATACAGTCATTAGTACAGTATCTAGAACATAGAATTCACTCCATACATGGTAATTAAATATAATTATCATCACTATTCAGCAGTACTCTTTCATCCTTAATACCTCAGCCTCTTCCAAACTCCTTTAAAAAGTATGACTATATTTACTTATATATGTGTGTGATTTAATTTAGTGTTGTTGAAGAACCATTTGTAAGTTGCTGACACCCTTAAATAATTTAGCATGCAGCTCCTGTCAATAAGGACATTTTTATAGATAGATACAGTATTTATATACCTAAGCTACTAAGAAAAATCAACAATAATATTAACTAATATCATCTAATTTCTGGTATATATTTAAATATTTAAATTTCCTAAATTGTCCCTAAAAACTATTTCAGAGGGTATTTTTGTACCAGAATGCAATCGAGGTTAATGAGTTACATTTTGTTGTTGCTTCGTTCTTCTCATTCAGTCTATATGAGTCCCCACTCCACTCCCAGCCCTTTTCTACTTTTCATGACACGGCCTTTTTGAAAAAAACCAGGCCACTTGTCTTAAAGAAGGTACCACTTTATGCATTTGTTTCGTAGTTTTCTTTAAGGTGCCACTTAACTTGTTCTTCTGTCCTCCACGTTATCTGTACACTGGAATGCAGGTCTTAAAGCTTTATTGCTTTTCAGTTTAAGTATGTTGGCAAGAACACTTCAAAGTCAATGCTGTGTAGTTCATATTACATCACACAAAAATTTCCATGACCACTTCCTCTTCAAAATAATTTGTGGTTTTGTCGCTCTCTCTGGGATATGGCTAGACCAGCCAGTGGTTTTCCACTCTGGCTTCACTTAAAATCTTCTGGGGAGTTTTTAGAACTATTTGTTCCTGGGTTCCACACCTGGAGTTCCTGTTCCGGGGCCCAGCCTTGGGTGGTTTGTAAAGCCTCTCCAGGTGACTCTCATTAGCATCAGGGTAAAAAGTGATGGGTTCACAACACAAACGCTGAGGAGTCAAGAAGTACACCTTCTTTCCTTGCTACTACAAATTCTCAGTGTTCAGCAGAATGCCCGGCTCTTAATTACTGCTCAATAATACATGCTCGATTAATTTTCAATATGTAGGCAACTCATCCTTTTTTTCATACTATAGCCTTTTCTTTTTTTCTAAATGTGCGCTGTAAAGCCAAAAGACTTATTCTGTACCATGTTTACTGAGAACATGCCAGTATTTTCCAAATTTCTGAAAACTACATGTTGACTAAAAAAGGATCATTTTCAAACTTCCAAAAGAGGAGAAAGCACAATCATTTAGTTATAGTGTTGGGTTAATCCACTTGCAGACAATTCCTTTATTTTTTAAATTTCTCATTACCAATTCTTGCAGTTCTTGTTATTGGTGAACTGATTCTAAAATTACTTATAAAGGAAGAAAGACTGGCAGTTTGTCTTAATTGTAATTGTTTCTATCAAATATATTGAACAAACTTCTACCAGCTAAAGTAGTAAAATAGAAAGGGGGACTTTGGGTATTGTTATGTGTCTGTTCAAATTAAAATTTGGCCAAATCTTAAAAACAGAATAAAAATACATGTGATTTGTTAGAGCTTGCCAAAACTAACTGTCCATGGTTGCAAATACAAAAAAGATAAGAATGACCACCTTTTGCTAAAAAAGAAGTCTATCGCATAGCAAACTTAGAAAATAGATAATATACACTTATTTATTATGCTTCTATGAAATGGAAATCGTCAACAACCTGAGAAAAATCAGCAAGGATATAACCACACAATCTGTATCTGAGAAGGTTTTCGCACAGAAGGAAGAAGCTCAATCTGACTCATTAACAAAGATGTAGATAAAAACTATACTAAAATCTTTTTCTTTAACTCATCAGATTAGCAAAAATCCATTGTCATGGAAGGTTACAAATGCGTGTAATTTTGATCCAGTAATTACCAGCTAAAGAAAATTATTCTATAGATACACTATACTCATTATATGAAATAACACATGAATGTTATTAATTTCCTCAGGTAAACAGTTAGAAGCAACTAACTGTCTTAAATTTTGATGCATTTATGGAATCAAACACTTTGCAAGTAGAACAGGAAGGTACTGAGGACACTGTACTGACATGGAATGCTCGTATGCTATTTAGTGAATGCAGGTACAGATTATGATGTGCTGTACATTATAAAGTATACAAAGAAAGAAAAAAGAAAGAATATATATATATGTGTGCTGTTACTTTTTACATAAAAAATTTAGAGAGCAGATCAACAAAGGATGGTAAGTGGTTAGCTATTTGGGGGAGTAGATGGGAACTAGGTGGGTGGTAGACAGGGGGAGAAAGAGGAAGGTGACCTTTCACAAGATACCTCTTCACACTTCATCACGTTTGAAGTGTGAATATACGACATACTCAAGCATTTAAATATTTCTTTAAAGCCCTACATTTCTGGCAAAATGTATTTTTCTAAATAGAAAATATCCCAGATATTTTCATAGTCCTTCTTCTTGTGGAGTTTCCGAGTCAATTCTATTACTTCTCAGTTTCATGAAAAATGAAACTAAAACTCTGCATACGTTTCATATATCCAGACCTAAAACATGAACTCAGGAAAAAAAAAGAAAACCACAGATGAAAACTTTTCAGGATAATTTCCAATCTTGAGTTTTGTTGTTGCATAAAAATGCCAAGTTTTAGCATACATTTAAACATGCCCTGTTTAAAATCCAAACATCCCATTGTTGAAAGACAGTCATACCAAGGCTAGCCTAGTACTTAAAACGGAAGTAATGTTGCCAACTAAAATTAGCCTCTTTCTGCCATGAACTCAGCATGGCAACCACAGGAGATGGGGCGACACAATGACAGGGGGATTGTATCTAAGAAAAAGAAGAGATTCTTTCTTTACAGATAAATCAATAAGGTGTACTGTAGAAGTTGGATGGATCATAGTAAAACACATCTGTGTTCTAGGAGGTTTGTGACTTACCAAGTCATATATCCACTCTCAGCTCATTTTCCTTATCTGGAAATGGAGCGATAGTGCCTAACTAGAATACCTTATAATTTTGATATGGTTACTAAATAATACAGTAAACATAAAAGTATAAATTGAAAACAATGCAATTGTTACTGCTATTATGACAGATATAAAGAGAAAGGGCAGAGGGAGGAAAAAAAATGATTCCAGGATATGCTTCATGAGAAATTGGTCTGACTTACAGATGAGTTAAAAGAAATCTAGATAGGTTTAAAAAAATGTTGCTTAAAATCAAGTAGCCATTCAGAAGCCAAACCGGAGACAAATTTCCATTCAGGTGCTTTGATTGAATGTCTCGTCTTTCTACTTCTCTACTTTCATTACTCCATGAGTCTTGACAGCACATGGAAAATGAGAAGGGAAAAGGCCACTTGACGCTGGTCTTGGGAAGGCTGAAGAAACGTTGAAGAAGTGATCAGAGGAGGCACAGAAGGATAGCACAGTACTGGTCAAGCCCTGGTTGAAATGGTTATGAAAAGGAAAACAAAAGGGAGGAAGGTAAGAAAAAACTAACTTTTACTAAGCATTTCTGACCTATCAGGGTCTTTAGAACTTCATCTTATTTAACCATCACAATCTAATTAATGTCATCTCTATTATCTAACTGAGGAAACAAGACAAGAAGCAGTTTAACAAATTTAGGTAAGACCAGAAAGGGCTGTGATGGAATCTGGGACTGTGGAACTCTGGGTCTGGCTCCTAATTACTCTGCCTCATCTCACAATTACATGTAAAACCTATATAATTTTATTAACCAATGTTACCCCAATAAATTCAATAAAAGTTAAAAAATACATATGAAGTTTATGGAAGATGTGGATCCAATAAGAGGGTATTACATATATTTGAAAAATATTTATACTACATGGTCAAAATTTAAAAATAATTTATTATCACTAAATATTTTCTTTCTGAACTTGAGGGTAAAATATTAGTAAAAATCTCAAGGTGGACTCATGTCATATTGGGTATTTTTTATATAAATTAAAAAACTGGGGGCCACTTGTTTAAGATTCACACCTTTAGAATCTTCTAACAACGACCAAGCCAAGGTGTTTCAGTCATTGAATAAACACTAGCAAATAGTAGTCTTCGAATGAAATTAGCCTGGGATATTTTATTTTTCTGTTCTAAGTAAGTTCCTGAATATATGGCAATATCTAACACATATACAGAGCTTTGTAAGTGTACTGTTCTGAGAGGTTTTATATTCATTGACTCTTCATAATTATATGAAGTTTTATTATCTCCATTATGCAAATGAGGAAACTGAGACAAAGAGAGCTCAAGTAACTTGTCGAAGGTCAAACAGTTAAAGAATGGCAGAGCTGGGGTTAAACCCAGGCAGTTCAGATCGCACTAATGAATGCTGCACAGCATATAGCACTTTGGATAGTCTGTCACCCAAGACTTAATTTAAACAGCAATCTTGCTGCCTAAACTAAAACAAACTATGCAGTTGGACATATAAGGACTCATGTATTCATTAAGTCACTTGCATATTCATTTATTCATTCATTCATTCAATATGTATTATAGCAAAAGTGGATGTGGTTTGCTTATCCTAGAACTCAGAATCTAGTAGAAATAAATGCTTAAGTTTTTAATTACATAAATAAATGTAAAATTACAAACTTGCATAATAAGTATGAAGGAAAGATAGATGTTACAAGAGTAAAAGAACATTTAACAAGGTATCTGTCCTAGTTGAGGGCAGTTCCGAAGCAAATGACCTCTGAGCTAGAATCACAAAACAGGAGACCTTGAGTTGTTTAACATTTTTAAACCTTAATCCTCACCTGTAAAATAGGGGTAGTGGATTGTCTTACAATCTTTTTCTTTTTTTATTCAGTGAGAGGACAGGAGGTAGAGACAGACTCTCGCATGTGCCCCAACCAAGATCCACCCAGCAAGCCCACTAGGAGGTGATACTCTGCCCATCTGGGGCATTGCTCAGTTGCTCAGCTTGAACCAAGCTCTTCTTAGTGCCTGAGGTGGAGGCCATGGAGTCATCCTTAGCACCTAGGACCAACTCACTTCAATCAAGCCATAGCTGCAGAAGCGGAAGAGAGAGAGAGAAAGAGAAAGAGAGAGAGAGAGAGAGAGAGAGAGAGAGAAGAGAGAGGAGGAGTGGAGAAGCAGATGATCACCTCTCCTATGTATCCTGACCGGGAATCGAACCTGGCACATCCACATGCTGGGTTGACACTCGACCACTGAGCCAACAGGCCAGGGCCATTGTCCTACAGTCTTAGCGAGGTAATGCTGAGGTAATTTCAGTGCTTAGTAAGTACTTAATTAATGATAGTTATTGGTCTTGTTATTTTCATTTTTCTCAATACTCCTTAAGCAATATCTAGTTAGATAACAAGACAAAGGAAAGATTTAGAAAAATAACAACATAAAAGTAGAAAGGATAAGGGAGAAAAATATTTTGAAACTTTTATGGATTTTTATTATTATAATTTTTAAAAAGTAGAGTTCTTCAATAAAATAAGCTGTATATTGTAAGTAACCAAATAGGAAAATAAATGCATACAAGAAACTCAATGCTTTATTAATGTTTTTCTGACATTCCTAGGATATTGTCATGATATTACTTATGTCTGCTGATAGCATGTTTTCCTGTATTTTTAAGTATTTCTTTCAGCTTTAGTCTTGGATTGATTGATGGATGGATGGATGGATGGATGGATGGATGGATGGATTGAAATGCTCTTTGGCCCAGAGCTTAATACTGAAGCATTTAGAAGAAAGGGTTGGGTTGGCTTTCCTTGGATGTGTGAAGGCTGTGGGCATGAAGATAGAGAACCTGTAGCACTAATAAGGACAGATGTCCCCAAGCTAATTTATATGTCACAGAGTGCTTACAGCCTGATTGCTCTCCGCTTTGACTTAGCCAGGAAAAGAAGGAAAGTTTTAAATTAAGTTGATAGAAATTTATTTACTCATTACTGAAATGTGAGGTATCTCTGGAAGAGACTTAGGGGGTATTAAGTAATGCCACATTTTTAGACAGAAATTTGCTTATACTTCCTTGAGGAGAGCACTTCAAAGGTTCCAAGGACACTTCAAAAGGTCGGGAGGCTCATCATGTTAAATTTGATGGAGGTATGCACCCTAGAAATCCATGGGTACACAGTCAGACCAGCAGTGAGGTGAGGTGCTCCTGGAGGCTGTGCTGATGGGGACACAAGCACATTCTTATCTAGAATCCAGTCTCTACTGGGGCGGGGGAGGAACACACACACATACACACACACACACACACACACACACACACACACACACAGGACAGGCAGTGGAGGGGGGGCCATGGGAATTATTCAGGCCCATCTCTTTGTCCAGGCTAAGTCTAGACCTTGTCTTTCACGCCCCCCTTCACCGACATTTAAGCCAGCTCGCTTTGTCCCATGGAGTCCAGTCCTTGCAGCAGATCTTTCTGGAGTTTACATGACTCAAGTGCTCCCGGGGAAAGTTCCCTGTCCTTGATTCCTGTTATTTCTGGGCACCTTTAACCTTGGAGTTTCCATTAGTAAAACATTTGCTTTTCCTTAAGTGGTCAAAAAGCAACTGACAAATGTGCCTAACTTCCTCTCTTGTACTTCTTCTGGAAGATATTCTAAAATATTAAAAGGAGCCTAGATTACAATAGGTGATATGGGACATTAAGTGTAGACAGCTCTAAAAAAACTACCATTAACTTCGAATGGAATTGCCATATTCCCTCTAAAGGCAATGGTGTTTTTCTCATCATCAGGATAAACACTGAGGGGTCTCACATTTCCAGGGTGATTGGGAGGGGGCCGACCTTTCATTAAAAAGATGAGTTTTGTACTCCTTGTACATTTCCCCCCTTGTGCTTAGACTGTTGTATGTGAGTATTGACCAACTACAACAGGATTTTTGCCTTTCCTCACGCGCGCGCGCACACACACACACACACACACACACACACATTGGAGGGAGGTGAGAGGGGTACAAAGATCAGTGAAGGAGTGAGACAAGAATAGAACTTTGTAAGCTTAAGGAGGCAATAAATAGAATCATTATGGCAAATCCAGGACTGAGAGAGGTCCCTAAAAGCAAGACTACCTTTGAGCACTTCTCCAGAAGCTCCCTTCTGCGAGCCTACTCAGTAAGCAGGCAGAGAAGGGAGCAGGAGCTGTTACACTTACAGGGGCAAGACTCTACTTAGTTCAATTCTTAATCTTAAAACCACACAGCAAAGAAGATGGCTCTTCCTCCCTAGCATTTAAAGAATGTGTTTTCAAATATACTTCCTGTGTACATGTAGTCATTGGAATATTTACCACTCCTGTAAGTACTATAGTTGTTGGAAGACATATGTGTTTACTGGTGACCAGGGAACTGATTCCTTCTGAAGTCTTGGGCAGGCAGGGTGGGGTGGGTGTGGGGGGGCATGTGAATGATGGATCTGTCCTGTGTTGAAAACAAAAAACCCCAGTCACGCAGTTCTTATGGGTGAGGTCTCCAGAAATAGGAAACCACTTTTTATTTATTTCATGACTTATGACTGCTGTATCTGTAGCTTAGCTCTAGAAACAAAAGGCAAGTAAAATATCTCTAAACACTTTATTAAAAAAAAGAAAAGAAAAGCACCCTCCCCTCATGCTGTTTGCTGCCACCTTTTTTTTTTCTTTGCTGGCTTATTTCAGCTTGACATCCTCTCAAACGCTACCTGACAGACTACTGCAATCACCCTGTGAATGTAAGTGATTTCCTTATTGACAGCCTCCCATTCTCTCTGACATCTGCCAGCACTCCCTGACACTTGAATAAGCATTAAGACATTAACAGTCTGGCACAGGTTTAAAGGCTGGAATAGTAATGCTTGGCAGGCCTGCTGCACAAAGCCACATGCGAAGAGAGACCCCCACTCATTCAACTCTGCCATCCTTCTGGTTAGAAAACGTGGCAGGGCCCGGAGTAAATGCCGATTATTTGCTTCACTGCTCTGGCATTTGGGTGTCTCCTTAGACAAGCCAGATCGGACATGAATGCTAAAGAAAAGAAAAACAAGAAAATGCCTACTTGCGAGACAGTGTAAGCAAGTAGTGAGTGTTCATAAAAAAAAGCAGGTCTTAGCTCACTAGAATGAGTTAATATTTTAAAGAGATTGACTTAGAATAAGAAGCAAATTTAAGCTGCCCTGACTCACACATAGAATAATTTGCATCATGCTTTCTTCTGATAATATAAAATTCTTCCCAAATATTAGCTGGCAAATGCTATCTTTGTACCATGGGTTTTTGAAAGCCGATTTCAGGTCCCCATACAGAAAATTATTAGGGAAGAACATTACAGTAGGCTTTGTTGCCAGAGTCTGTTAACTGAAAAATGGCAAAGCTATTAACATGCTTGATATTAAACTGTTAAGTGAGTCAGAGAGCCGCCTTCATTCTGTTCTAAGCAGGGCTTGTTTTGAATCAGAAATGTGTACTCTGCATAGGTAATGCTAAAATTAACGTCAAAATAGAAGGGGCAGAATTGTGAATGTGACACTTTTTCTTGAGTGAAAAATGACTCAATATGGCTGTACTTGAGAAACAAAAGAAGAGTTAAGATAGGTTTGACATAAATTCAAGGTAGTCAGTCTAATTAAAGGGTTGGATAAGATGTTTCCCTTAGGAGCATTTGGTGGCTTAAGACTCCGGACCACCTCTGGGAGCTAAGGGCCCAGATTTCTCCCATTCCTCCAGACAGTCCTCACAGAGAACAGCAGCTATTTACATAGTGATTCCTGCAGCACAGCCCTTCATTTCCCTGTTGTTTGAGCCCAGTCTGGGTCATCATCTCCGATTTGCAAATGAGAAAGAGGAAGAGGCTCATAAAGGACAAGGAACTTTCCCCAAATCACACAGGCAGTGAAAGGTGGAGGCCCAAAAATGACCTTGGGTCTTGATGCTGACTTGAGTGTTCCCATCACAGTAGCTTCCAGCCCAGGGAATTTGGTCAAAGTTGCCAGAGAAAGGGATAGTAAAGGGAAAGGTCTGTAATGCTAATGAGGCTGACTGACCGGTATCAGGGTGGAACCACAAAAGCTGCTCCAATCCACAAAGGGGTGCTGCTCAGGTGAGCAGGGAGGGTTCCTGCAGACTGAACTCATTCCTTCCTCAGCAAAGCAGGAGAACTGGGGCGGGCTCCTGCTGGGTGGCTGGGTCTGGGATGTGTGGATGGGCAAGAGGAGTTACATTTCTTAAACTATGCTACAGTTATTTGCAGTTAAATGAGGGGGATGTGTTCTGAGATATGCATTGTTAAGAGATTTCCTTGTCTTTGGAACATCGGAGTGCACTTACTCAAACCTAGATGGGATAGCGTACTACACACCTAGGCTATCTGGGATAGCCTATTGCTCCTAGGCTATCAGCCTGTACGGCATGTTACTGTACAAAAAAAGATGAGGTCAAATCAATTATAAGAGAAAATAATGCTACCAAGGGACATGGTGAACACAAAGTGTGCAAGGCTGCTGCCAGCATAACACAACATACTGACCGGTATCAGGGTGGAACCACAAAAGCTGCTCCAATCCACAAAAGGGTGCTGCTCAGGTGAGCAGGGAGGGTTCCTGCAGACTGAACTCATGTTTTATAGCTAACTTTTTAATAGCATATATAAGTGGAAAGAGTACACTAAAATAATGATAGAACATATAGTGTAGTAAGTACACAAATGAATAACATACTCATTTGTAACCATTATTAAGTATTACATATTTAACATAATTGTATATGCTTTACTTCTATACGACTGGCCTTGCAATAGGTTTGATTATTACACCGGCATCAACACAGACGTAAGTAATATGATATGCTACCATGTTAAAATGGATACAACATCACTAGGTGATAAGAATTTTTCAGCTCCATTATAATCTTCTAGGACCACCATCACATACGTATTCAGTCTGTCATTAACAAAAACATTGTTATGCAGTACATGACCGTAAATGTTTGCAACTGTAAAACTTGATGTTTAAGGGTATGGGCTTTGACTATGAAAAACAGTGGAGAGGTTCCTCAAAAATTTAAAAGTAAAACTGCCTTATGACTCAGAAATTCCTCTTCTGGGTATTTATCCTAAGAAACCCAAAAGACTAATTTGAAAGAATATGTGCACCCCTATGTTCATTGCAGAGTTGTTTACAACAGCAAAGCTATGGAAGCAAACCAAATGCCCATCAATACACAGGTGGATAAAAAAAAAGTAGTAGTACATGTATACAATGGAATATTAGTCAGCCATAAAAAAGAATGGAACCTTACCATTTGCAACAGCATGGATTGACCTAGAGACTATCATGCTTAGTGAAATAAGTCAGCCAGAGAAAGACAAATCCCATATGATTTTACTTATATATGAAATTTAATGAGCAAAATAAACAAACAGAATTGAAACTGACTTATAGATAGAGAGCAGGCTGATAGTCGCCAAAAGGGAGGGAGGCTGGGGGGCTGGGTGAAAGAGGTGACGGGATTGAGAAGTACAAATTGGTAGTTACAGAACAGTCATGATGATGCAAAGTACAGCATTAGCAATATAGCAGATAATATTGTAATAGCTATGTATGGTGCCAGGCTGGTACTGGAAATACCGGAGTAGAACACTTCGGAAAGTAAATGATTGTTTAACCACTATGCAGAACACCAGAAACCAATACAAACTAGTATTGGACTGAAAATGTAATTGAAGAAAAAGAGAGTGTGAGTTTTCGAGTCAAGGAGGCCTATATTCAAATAATACCTGTGATTGGCTGTATAATCTGGTCTAAGTTAACTAAGTCACAGATTTGTCATTTATAAAATCATGATGATAACCACATCTTCCTTATAGCCTTGCTGTGAAGGCTAATTAAACTAAAACTTGTCAAATGTTTAACACAATAAATGCTCAAAAATAAATATTGACACACTGTTATAATTAATTGGCATAGAAACTCATCTAAGCCTACCAAGTTTATGATTGTCTACTCAACCTCTCTTTGTGTGTCCTACACTTACTTCAAATGCATGCCCCAAGCCAGTTCATCCACCATGCAATCATAATTATCATAACAAAAGCTACTGAAAGCTTAATCTCTGTCCTGTGCATTATATTTTTCTTATTCAATCATTCAAGTTAGTGGTTATATTTCACTTTTGCAGATGGGGCAATCAAAGCTCAGAAAGGTTAGCCTGACCAGGCAGTGGCACAGTGGATAGAGCATGGGACTGGAATGCAAAGGACCTAGGTTTGAAACTCTGAGGTCGCTTACCGTTTGAGCGTGGGCTCATCCAGCTTGAGAGCGGGGTCATTGGCTTGAGCGTGGGATCATAGACATGACCTCATAGTTGATAGCTTGAGCCCAAAGGTCAATGGCTTGAGCTCAAGGTTGCTGGCTTGAGAAAAGGGTCACTTGCTCTGTTATAGCACCCCCACCCCGCCCCATCAAGGTACATATGAGAAAGCAATCAATGAACAACTAAGGAGACTAAGGAGCCACAACAAAGAATTGATGCTTCTCATCTGTAGGGCCAGTAGCCGTGGCCACCATCACAGCCACCTGGTCCATGCAGGTCCCATTTAATTTGGGCAGATCGTAATGAAACAACAGAGCCAAGAACTGGTGGGCCATCTTCTTTATTTCTAGTCTCGCACTCGGCTGGTGAGTAAATACATACAGCGGGACAACACTTCCCTTTCCATTCAGGACTTCCAAAGCCGCTGACTCATCTGAGTTTTCCTAGAATCAAAGGCCCACTAGTCTCACTTAGTCCCCTCTGCATGCATCTATTTTTTTTTTGTCATGCATCCATTTTGGCTGCCTCCTCTCCTGCAATGTGACTTCTCTCTCCTCCAACAACATGGTCTCTTCCTTTTCAAAATGGCCCTTCTAGATCCTCCTTTTAAAACTTCTCCCCAGGACAACCCCTCCTCCAGCACACATTAGCATAACGAAGCCCCTTCCCAAGCAGGAAGGTAATTAATATTATCACCTGAGCA